>NW_015506615.1:52551-214491 GCF_001515645.1 Sinocyclocheilus grahami
CACACAAAAATATATATATATATATATATATATATATATATATATATATATATATATATATATATATATATATATATGACAAGACAGTTATAGAAGTTCACAGAACTGACTCATGCATGTATCGGATTTTTCTTCAATATCGCACAGCCCTAAATTCAACTACTCTAAACCACAAGATCAAGTGACCAGAGTCCTCCCAGCCTAATGATTACAGCCAAAAAGATATAAACAGACTCTTCGGAAACACAACGCTCACCTTTGACAGGGCTTCCCAGATTGTTGATCCGCGAATGTCCCACAGAAAGACCCTTTTCGCAGATCCAGTGAACCTGATAGAAACCACCAGATATTACTTTGGTTACAGTCATGCTTTTGACCAAGACTATTGGTAAATGACACCATTTAAAACCTTTTCAAATCGCTTATTAATCTCACATTCCCTTTTACATGTTACGCCGTATATCCTGATAAATAATTAGACAAGGCGGCGAGACATTGCATCACCTAGCTGTTAAATCTAAACTTCAGTGAGGGAGCCACAGTCTGATAAAGATGTATCATATAATCAGATTATAATTAGAAAACCTTGCTTGCGCTGCTATATTTGACTCAAAGTACTGATAAAAGTGAAATTACTGTGGCAGTTATGTAGTAAACACATTCTAAACTTTTCAATAACTCAGAGAAGTGTCAAGATTAAAGGGAGAATTCACTCCAAAATGAATATTTTGTCATTATTTACTCACCCTCATGTTGTTTCAAAACTATGAATTTCATTCTTCTGTTGAACACAAAAGAAAATAATATCCTGAAGAATGTTGGTATACAAACAATTGCTGGTAGCCACTGACTTCCAAAGCATGGAAAAAATATACTACGGAAGTCAATGGCTACCAGCAACTGTTTGGTTGCCCACGTTCTTCAAAAGTATCTTCTTTTGTGTTCAACAAAAGAAAGAAACTCATACAGTTTTGGAACAACATGAGGGTGAGTAAATGATGGCAATTTTTGGGTGACCTAATCATCCAAGGTTATAAATGCTTATGCAACAGCAAAACTAACACAGCCTCACCTTATTCTTATCAGGCAGCAGAAAAGCATAAGATTCTGCGAGTTCTGCCTCTGTCCTGCCATTCTGCTTCAGTTCCCTTTTCTTCTCAATGAACTATGAAAAAGACATAAATCATTCCATATCAGTTTTTGATTCACTGAACACAGCTCCCAAGTGGACCGAGGACAATTTCAATCATCTAGTCTTTTGCAATTGCAAACAAAAATATTGTTTATCAACATCAACTAATTAACTCAGCACTCACCTCTTTCTCCAAGAGCTCATTGTGAATGAGAGAAGCTTTGGTGTAGGTGAAAGTCCCACGGGAGGTGGTGTCCAGGTAGAACGTGGACAGAAGCTTCACAACTTCCTCAAACTCTCTGGAATCTGGAGACAACTGTTGAAGGAGACCTGGAAGACAGCACACATGAAAGACAGAGCTCAAAAGACATCAATGCATTCAAATAAGAAATGGTCATGTAAATATTTTAATTCGAATGCATGGTTGAGTCATACATAACCTGACAGACACTCCGCACAATGTGAAACATCCTGCAGTTCAGTGCATTACAAGATATACATTAAAGCTAGTGTATATGGGTTTTTGGTAACACTTTACAATAAGGTTCAATTAGTTAATGTTAGTTAATGTATTAACTAACCATGAACAGTACATTTATTACAGCATTTATTAATCCTTGTTAATATTAGATCATGAAAATACAATCGTTCACTGTTAGTTCATGTTAATTCACAGTGCATTAATGTTAACAAGCACAACTTTTGATTTTAATAATGTATTAGTAAATATTGAAATTAACATGAACTAAGATTAATAAATGCTGTAGAAGTATTGTTCATTCTTAGTTCATGTTAACTAAAGTAGTCAACTAATGTTAACTAATGATCCTTATTGTAAAGTGGGCTACACTTTATTTTAAGGCGTCCTTGTTACAGTGTAATTATACATTTAAGTGTTGAGTAATATTAATTAACTACATGTACTTACTATATGGTTAGGGTTAGGATTTGGCTTAAGGTTCCTTACATGTAATTATGCTTAATTAATTGTTGTTATAATAGTAAGTACATGTAGTTACTATATGGTTAGGGTTAGGATTTGGCTTAAGGTTCCTTACATGTAATTATGCTTAATTAATTGTTGTTATAATAGTAAGTACATGTAGTTACTATATGGTTAGGGTTAGGATTTGGCTTAAGGTTCCTTACATGTAATTATGCTTAATTAATTGTTGTTATAATAGTAAGTACATGTAGTTACTATATGGTTAGGGTTAGGATTTGGCTTAAGGTTCCTTACATGTAATTATGCATAATTACATGTAAGGAACCTTAAGCCAAATCCTAACCCTAACCATATAGTAACTACATGTACTTACTATATGGTTAGGGTTAGGATTTGGCTTAAGGTTCCTTACATGTAATTATGCATAATTAATTGTTGTTATAATAGTAAGTACATGTAGCATGTGTAACAAGGACACCTTAAAATAAAGTTTTACCAGGTTTTTCAATGCCTGACAGTGATGTTGAAATTTACATAAAATAATGCTGCCAAAATTGCTGAAACGAAAAATGACAATGATTACTAAAAATTAGCTAAAACAAATTAAATCAAATATTTTGGAACTTGCATTAATCGACCAATTTGTGGACATAATTCACAAATCAAAACATTTACAAAACGACATCATTCGCTGTTTAGAAAACAATTTAGTGTCTGTTCTGCTTTTTAACACCTTACTCGCTATAACACAAGATAGAGCACCTACAAACCGAAAACATTTGCACTAGAGCCAACAAATGCCTTACAACTACTACAAGCTCCTCCCAGTTTGGCACGTTTCGATTTCATTCATGCAGCGCTTGACAAGATTTCACATCTTTCTTTTGCGCTTTAAGGAAATAGTACGGGAATGAATGGCGGTGTGTGTCCTAATAAGACTGGCTGTACAGGACTGACAGGTGTTTCTAACAGTCGTGCATAAAGACTGAAGGGAGAAATGCAGTGGTCAACTGAATCACACTGGTGCCATTGATGAGGACGGGAAGAAGTGTGTCATGTGGGGTGGCAGTACTGTATATGGTGTGGGAGGAGGAGTGTGGAGTCCGCCGGCAAAGCAATGACACCGTTTAGAAACCGTGGGACGAAAATGCACGTCTTCGAGGTTTCAATGACTCGCGCGGGCGCGTGCAACGGATCGGATCCTCACGTGCTGTATGAGCGCGCCTGACTTACTTACCTGCAGCTCCGAGCGGTGCACGAAGTAAAAAATCCATTTAGTAACATTACTGCAAACCTTTCAGGCTAATCACGTGGTGCGTTATGTTTAATTATCAATACAGGTCTATTCATTTGACTCGAAGCGGTAAAGAGCGCTTTTAGCGAACTTGCAGGCTTTGAAACAGAAACTGTTCATTTCGGGAATGGCAGTAGTAACGTTAGTGGTAGCAATGGGACATACAACCTCTCCGCTCCTTGATTTTCCTCGGAATCTGAAAATTCCTCCTTGGCAGCTCCTCGGCCGACCGCGGTAGTGTCGAGGGCGAGCCGCCGCGGTTTTTCAGGTCCGACAGCCCTGCCCTCCGTCGCTCAGAAGCATCTTGTTCAGACATTTGCTCGTCTTCACATCCAGCTTGATCGCCATTTTGCTTGGATGTGGCCGTGCTAGAGGCTGACAACAATTGTTTCTTGCTATCGCCATCCTCCAAGGTTAGGCCGCCGGCCTTGCTGCTCTCCTTGTCGATTTTTCTCTCCTGGCTGAAATTGCAAGCCATTTTTTCGGACCAGCGGTCACCTCGTCAGCTGGCGATGAAGTTGGTTTCAGTGCCGCTTCACGGAGTAATTCTCCTTCTCAACCAGCCTCCGCCATTATACCTGTGACGTATGCCTTCCCCACCACTGCAAAACTCTGGCGTCACTCTGTTTACATGCACGCAGCCTGACGCCCCCCAGCGGCGCTGCTGTGAACTGCGCAGCGGATAGACGGCGTGACCGTGAGCTCGAGCAGCTCCACAGAGAATCGGTGCCAAGAACGAATCGTCGAGTTGTCAGACAGTAGCCCTTTGGGGAAAGTCATGTCTGTGCTCTTGCTCACACCCAGAATCATCCCCATGAATTCCGTGCAATATGACCACATTTACAAACATGAAATAAAAAGACTGAGGCAAAATATTACATAATTATTTCTAACACAGACCTTCATTATACAAATCACATATTCTCACATCTCAAATAAATGTTTTGCTAATATATATGAATTTGCTAATATCATCAGCATAATTTGAGAGAAAATTTGATTTTAAGAATTCTTAATATTTAGTAGCCTAACCCTCTGGCTTTTTAATGGGAGCAGCACTCTTGGGTCCAGCACTCTGAACCTTACAGTCATGTTCTCCAGCATGATTTGATTTGATCTAAAGAGCATGAGCTTCAGATGAAGAACATCAGTGTGCTCATTTGATTATTCACCGAGATATTGCAGAATTCGAATTTTGTTTGTAAGTTTTAAATGAGTCAGAATCCTAAACTTTCCATGTCTTTCCACATTTAAAGCGATAGTTTACAACATAATGAAAATTCTGTCACCATTTACTCAACCTCAAGTTGTTCCAAACCTGTAAGGGTTTCTTTCTTCCGTGTGAACACAAAAGAAGATAGTTTGAAGAATGTGTATAACCAAACAGTTGCTGGAACCCACTGACTTCCATAGTATATACATTTTGGGGTGAACTATCCCTTTAAATACAATTTTTAATCACAGATTTCCAATGTTTTCTTAGATTTTTGGACCCCACTGTAACTGGATATTCATTTTTAAAACACAAACGAATATTTCACAAGCTTTTTTTAAATTGTTTTTTAATAAAAAGTGTATATCCATAAAGTTTTATAGCAGCTTCTCATGTACAGATTTATTAATCTGTTTTTTACGCTTCAGGCATACTTCCTCTGCTGTAAATATCATACTTTGAAGCGAATGTAGTCTTTGAGACTGGCAGGCAGAGGCAGGAAACTGATAAAAACTGGAGCCCTCAGACACGAGCGACCCAAACAGTCACGGATCTTCAGTCTGCAGAGATGCTTCAGGCTTCGAGCGTTTTCTGATGAGCAGAGAACATACATTAATACACTCTGTACACTCATTTCAATCTAAGTATCTGGTCACTTACGACAAGTATAACACAGCACATTTAAGAACATCAGGTCTACAGACAATTTCAAGTTAAAGGTTTTCTGGATCTCACTAAAGATAACAGTGTCTGAATATGACCTCCAGATGTGACAGGAGACTCACCTTGTATCTTACATATTTCCGGCCACTGTTTTTGCTCAGTCAGAACACTCTTCAGTTTGGAGCAGAGAGTCACATGATCAACGTAATCCAGCATGATTCTCACTACCTGGGCTGAGATGTGCTTGAGCCAGTACACTGTGATCACCTCACAGAACTGCAAAAAAAATGAGTTTAGACTTACAGTCGGTACATTAAAGGAACAGTTCACCCAAAATAAAACTTCTGTCATCATTTATTCACCCTCATGTTGTTCCAACCTGTATGACTTTCTTTCTTCACAAAAGAAGACATTCTTAAGAATGTCTCAGGTTTTTTTTTTTTGAAAGCCAATGGGTTTCAATTTTGTTTGGACCTAAATATTCTTCAAAATATGTGTTTCGCATCTGTGTTTTGCAGACAAAGTTATACATATACATATATACTATTTTTATTGATTTTGAAAGAAGTCTCTTGTGGTTGCATTTATTTGATCAAAAATACAGTAAAAACAGTTATAATGCAGAGTATTATTACAATTCTGTAATATATTTTAAAATGTAATTTATTCCTGTGATGCAAAGCTGAACTTTCAGCATCATTACTCCAGTCGTCAGTGTCACATGATCCTTCAGAAATCATTCTAATATACTGATTTGCTGCTCAAGAAACATTTCTTATCATTATGAATGTTGAAAATAGTTGTGCTGCTTAATATTTTTGTGGAAACCCTGATACTTTTTTTGAGGATACTTTGATGAATAGAAAGTTCAAAAGAACAGTATATATTTGAAATAGAAATCTTTTGTAACATTATAAATGTCTTAACTGTCACTTTTGAACAATTTAATGTGTCCTTGCTGAATAAAAGCTTTAATTTATATTTTAAAAATGTGCTAACCTCAAACCTTTGAAAGGTAGTGTACATGTTTGGAACGACATTAAGGCAAGTGAATTTTCATTTTCATTTTTGGGTGAATTATTCCTTTAACAACATCAGGTCATACCCCTTTATACTGAATAAAATTAGCAGTAACTGGTTTTACCACAACATCTTTGATGACAGCAGCGCTCCAGCCCTCATAATCCATGAGCATGTGTGAGGCCTGTCCATACGGACAGTCAAAGCAGCGCTGCACATCATAGCCATTATTGAGCAGCATACGCAGCATCACCTCATCTTTAAGTGCATACTGAAGGGCAGAAGGGAAGTGGGTGGTGTTGACACGGGAGTAGTAGTTTACATTGGCACTGTAGCGGAGCAGAGTGTTGATTAGCTCATAGTTGCCCAGTCGCATGGCCACCTGCAGGCAGTTGACAGGGTCTTGATTGGGCATGGCCCCAGCCTCTAGTCTAGAAGCAGCCTTGCTGACTGGACATCATTATTCGATACAGCGAAGAACAGCGCTGACCTGCATTCATCCTCATAGTTCCTGCGCACTCTGGGATGTAGCATGAGGTTTGGGTCAAACCCGGAGCTCAGGAGCAGATCCAGACACTGAGAGTGACCGCCTGCAGCGGCGGAGTGTAACAGGCTCATGCCGCTCTCTTTTATCACCTCTTTCTTAGTCACAGGGATCAGCTGCTCCAGCGCTCTATGAAAGACACAAAAAGAGATTTTCATGCCTACTGGTTGTATTCAGGATAAACACTACATTGATTAACCCTTTAGCAGTGTGGAACTCACAGTAGATGTCCGAGGTAGGATGCACGGTGGATGGGGAGATGACCGGTATGGGTGGGCACGTTGGGATCGGCTCCATACTCCAGCAGCAGTGAAATGATATCAGGGTTTCCAGAAGCCGCAGCATCGAATAAAACTGAGGCTGAACCAGGAGACTGAGGCTTGGACCACACACTGGCCCCTTAACATGAGAGGGTTATTAAATATTATTAAAGGGGTCATATGACGTTGCTAAAAAATAACATTATGTTGTGTATTTGGTGTAATGCAATGTGTTTATGCGGGATAAGGTTAAAAAAACTAATTATTTTCACTGAAAAGCAGAAGCTCTGGATTCCCTTGCAGCCTTACATTTTCTGTGACAACAAACCATTTAATACACTGTGATTTATACTGAAATCGATGCTTCACTGACCTTTCAAGTCCAAGCATTTCTTTGTGGAAAAACGTTTGCCAGTTTTTGATCTTTGATTTTGATCTCCATCACATAAACGGAAACTTACTTTTGAGTTTGAAAAATAAAATGTCTTTAAAGGGGTCATATGATGTTGCAAAAAAGAACATTATTTCGTGTATTTGGTGTAATGAAATATGTTTATGCGGTTTAAGGTTAAAAAACACATTATTTTCCACATACATTATTGTTTCTCCTCTATGCCCTGCCTTTCTGAAACTCGTAGATTTTTACAAAGCTCATCGTTCTGAAAAGCAAGATGTGCTCTGATTGGCCAGCTATCCAGTGTGTTGTGATTGGCCAAATACCTCAAGGGTGTGACGGAAATGTTACGCCCCTTACCATACTGTGATGCCGTGTCCCGGCACAATGAGACAAAACCAATAAAACTCATGACAAACGAGGCATTTGTAGCATCCAGTGGGGACATAATTACTGATTATAATGACTTATAATGTCTTTTTACGCGTTGCGTTTCATTGCGCCGAGTAAACATAAAACCATGTCTGTATTTGTGATCGGAGAAACGACAAACAACAAGCACTACTCTACACTGCTCAAAACTTGCATTTGAATCATCAGTGGCAAATCCTTTAAATGAAAACATACTTACAGGCTGTGAGTCAACATTATTTGTCAGAACACCGGCATTGTAGGCTACTCTCCCAGGAAACAGTCCTCGTCCTCTGTAAAATGCGCTGCACACATCTGAATATTTGGTTTGAACTGTTCTAGAACAGTGTTGTAAATACAACTTAACCAATGATTTCTAGTTGTGTCCTCTTTTGGAAGGCCAAACAAAGTAGTTTCGCTTTCACAACGAAACACACAGCATCTCCACAACATGGCGGCGGCAACAATACTACAGCGAGAATCAAAGTTACGCCTTCTTTCTTTGCGTGAACATTTGGGCGGTGTTATGCAAATCTTCCCACACAGTGACGTAGACATGTGGGAGGCGTGTTTAAACGAGGCATTTTAGGAGGGTGTGGACGAGTCTTAACTTCTATAAAGAATAGCTCTTTGGGTTTGAGACTTTAGTCTTTGCAACTTTAGGGATATTATCTATTCACGAACAGCTTGTAAGACTCCAAAGAGAAAGGAAAACTTGAAATCGCATCATATCACCCCTTTAAAAGTGATTGACAAACAGACAGAATGATTGATACTGTGGATGGATAGATAGATAGATTTCTACTAACAGGAACATTTCAAAATCACCTTTCTGAAGCAGAATCTCTACAACGTTAAAATGTCCAGCTTGAGCTGCAAGTCCTAAAGGAGTATGTTCACAGATATCAACAACATTTGGGTCAGCGCCAGATTGCAGGAGCAGGTATACAAAGTTATCCAAGCCAAGCACGGATGCTTCATGCAGAGCGGTTCTTTGTAGACTTCCTTTTTGGTCCACTGTGGCATTGTAGCGTAGCAGCAGCAGAGCCAGGTCATACTGGTCATTCTTTATGGCTGGAAAAAAAGTTAATTCATGTATTCAATCAGTCAGTATATCAGCCAATACTGATAAGATAATTCTTTTAATATTTTGTACTTTTTTAAATTACATTTTATTAAAGTCGGCATGAAACTGAAGTTGTGATCCTCTTTTCTTCTCTACTGTGTATATATATATCTGAGTGAAACGGCATCTGAAATGAGAGGGCGGGACTTGATTTCGTCCTTCGGGAATTGATTGGATCATTGGAAGTTGGGACGTTGCTAACAAAATGGAGGCAGATCTGAATGCCAGTCTGCATTTAGTGGTGGGGGATTTCTCTCCACTGGATTCACAGCCGACACCAAAGCATGAATAAATGTTTTATTTATTAAGGATGACGACAACGATCAATGGCGCAAAACATGCCTAAACAACGCGTGCACATGAGAGAGAGAGAGAGAGAGAGACTGCCTGAATGACTGAGCGCATCCTCCATTATGTTAAAGGGGTCATATGATGCGATTTAAATTTTTCCTTTCTCTTTGGAGTGTTACAAGCTCTTGGTGCATAAAGACGATCTGTAAAGTTGCAAAGACTAAAGTCTCAAATCCAAAGAGATATTCTTTATAAAAGTTAAGAGTCAACCACGCCTACCTAAAACGGCTCGTTCTAACACGCCCCCACATGTCTACGTCACGATGTGGGAAGATTTGCATAATGCCGCCCAAATGTTCACGCAAAGAAAGAAGGCGTAACTTTTATTCTCGCTGTAGTATTGTTGCTGCCGCCATGTCGTGAAGGCGCTGTGTGTTTCGTTGTGAAAGCGAAACTACTTTGTTTGGCCTTCCAAAAGAGGACGATATCCGCTTCGTCATGCCTGGAGTTGATCCGTGCTGGTCGCTGAGGAAATACATCAACTTCGCGCTGTGTCACTAAAGATAACAGTGTCTGAATATGACCTCCAGATGTGACAGGAGACTCACCTTGTATCTTACATATTTCCGGCCACTGTTTTTGCTCAGTCAGAACACTCTTCAGTTTGGAGCAGAGAGTCACATGATCAACGTAATCCAGCATGATTCTCACTACCTGGGCTGAGATGTGCTTGAGCCAGTACACTGTGATCACCTCACAGAACTGCAAAAAAAATGAGTTTAGACTTACAGTCGGTACGTTAAAGGAACAGTTCACCCAAAATAAAACTTCTGTCATCATTTATTCACCCTCATGTTGTTCCAACCTGTATGACTTTCTTTCTTCACAAAAGAAGACATTCTTAAGAATGTCTCAGGTTTTTTTTTTTTTGAAAGCCAATGGGTTTCAATTTTGTTTGGACCTAAATATTCTTCAAAATATGTGTTTCGCATCTGTGTTTTGCAGACAAAGTTATACATATACATATATACTATTTTTATTGATTTTGAAAGAAGTCTCTTGTGGTTGCATTTATTTGATCAAAAATACAGTAAAAACAGTTATAATGCAGAGTATTATTACAATTCTGTAATATATTTTAAAATGTAATTTATTCCTGTGATGCAAAGCTGAACTTTCAGCATCATTACTCCAGTCGTCAGTGTCACATGATCCTTCAGAAATCATTCTAATATACTGATTTGCTGCTCAAGAAACATTTCTTATCATTATGAATGTTGAAAATAGTTGTGCTGCTTAATATTTTTGTGGAAACCCTGATACTTTTTTTGAGGATACTTTGATGAATAGAAAGTTCAAAAGAACAGTATATATTTGAAATAGAAATCTTTTGTAACATTATAAATGTCTTAACTGTCACTTTTGAACAATTTAATGTGTCCTTGCTGAATAAAAGCTTTAATTTATATTTTAAAAATGTGCTAACCTCAAACCTTTGAAAGGTAGTGTACATGTTTGGAACGACATTAAGGCAAGTGAATTTTCATTTTCATTTTTGGGTGAATTATTCCTTTAACAACATCAGGTCATACCCCTTTATACTGAATAAAATTAGCAGTAACTGGTTTTACCACAACATCTTTGATGACAGCAGCGCTCCAGCCCTCATAATCCATGAGCATGTGTGAGGCCTGTCCATACGGACAGTCAAAGCAGCGCTGCACATCATAGCCATTATTGAGCAGCATACGCAGCATCACCTCATCTTTAAGTGCATACTGAAGGGCAGAAGGGAAGTGGGTGGTGTTGACACGGGAGTAGTAGTTTACATTGGCACTGTAGCGGAGCAGAGTGTTGATTAGCTCATAGTTGCCCAGTCGCATGGCCACCTGCAGGCAGTTGACAGGGTCTTGATTGGGCATGGCCCCAGCCTCTAGTCTAGAAGCAGCCTTGCTGACTGGACATCATTATTCGATACAGCGAAGAACAGCGCTGACCTGCATTCATCCTCATAGTTCCTGCGCACTCTGGGATGTAGCATGAGGTTTGGGTCAAACCCGGAGCTCAGGAGCAGATCCAGACACTGAGAGTGACCGCCTGCAGCGGCGGAGTGTAACAGGCTCATGCCGCTCTCTTTTATCACCTCTTTCTTAGTCACAGGGATCAGCTGCTCCAGCGCTCTATGAAAGACACAAAAAGAGATTTTCATGCCTACTGGTTGTATTCAGGATAAACACTACATTGATTAACCCTTTAGCAGTGTGGAACTCACAGTAGATGTCCGAGGTAGGATGCACGGTGGATGGGGAGATGACCGGTATGGGTGGGCACGTTGGGATCGGCTCCATACTCCAGCAGCAGTGAAATGATATCAGGGTTTCCAGAAGCCGCAGCATCGAATAAAACTGAGGCTGAACCAGGAGACTGAGGCTTGGACCACACACTGGCCCCTTAACATGAGAGGGTTATTAAATATTATTAAAGGGGTCATATGACGTTGCTAAAAAATAACATTATGTTGTGTATTTGGTGTAATGCAATGTGTTTATGCGGGATAAGGTTAAAAAAACTAATTATTTTCACTGAAAAGCAGAAGCTCTGGATTCCCTTGCAGCCTTACATTTTCTGTGACAACAAACCATTTAATACACTGTGATTTATACTGAAATCGATGCTTCACTGACCTTTCAAGTCCAAGCATTTCTTTGTGGAAAAACGTTTGCCAGTTTTTGATCTTTGATTTTGATCTCCATCACATAAACGGAAACTTACTTTTGAGTTTGAAAAATAAAATGTCTTTAAAGGGGTCATATGATGTTGCAAAAAAGAACATTATTTCGTGTATTTGGTGTAATGAAATATGTTTATGCGGTTTAAGGTTAAAAAACACATTATTTTCCACATACATTATTGTTTCTCCTCTATGCCCTGCCTTTCTGAAACTCGTAGATTTTTACAAAGCTCATCGTTCTGAAAAGCAAGATGTGCTCTGATTGGCCAGCTATCCAGTGTGTTGTGATTGGCCAAATACCTCAAGGGTGTGACGGAAATGTTACGCCCCTTACCATACTGTGATGCCGTGTCCCGGCACAATGAGACAAAACCAATAAAACTCATGACAAACGAGGCATTTGTAGCATCCAGTGGGGACATAATTACTGATTATAATGACTTATAATGTCTTTTTACGCGTTGCGTTTCATTGCGCCGAGTAAACATAAAACCATGTCTGTATTTGTGATCGGAGAAACGACAAACAACAAGCACTACTCTACACTGCTCAAAACTTGCATTTGAATCATCAGTGGCAAATCCTTTAAATGAAAACATACTTACAGGCTGTGAGTCAACATTATTTGTCAGAACACCGGCATTGTAGGCTACTCTCCCAGGAAACAGTCCTCGTCCTCTGTAAAATGCGCTGCACACATCTGAATATTTGGTTTGAACTGTTCTAGAACAGTGTTGTAAATACAACTTAACCAATGATTTCTAGTTGTGTCCTCTTTTGGAAGACCAAACAAAGTAGTTTCGCTTTCACAACGAAACACACAGCATCTCCACAACATGGCGGCGGCAACAATACTACAGCGAGAATCAAAGTTACGCCTTCTTTCTTTGCGTGAACATTTGGGCGGTGTTATGCAAATCTTCCCACACAGTGACGTAGACATGTGGGAGGCGTGTTTAAACGAGGCATTTTAGGAGGGTGTGGACGAGTCTTAACTTCTATAAAGAATAGCTCTTTGGGTTTGAGACTTTAGTCTTTGCAACTTTAGGGATATTATCTATTCACGAACAGCTTGTAAGACTCCAAAGAGAAAGGAAAACTTGAAATCGCATCATATCACCCCTTTAAAAGTGATTGACAAACAGACAGAATGATTGATACTGTGGATGGATAGATAGATAGATTTCTACTAACAGGAACATTTCAAAATCACCTTTCTGAAGCAGAATCTCTACAACGTTAAAATGTCCAGCTTGAGCTGCAAGTCCTAAAGGAGTATGTTCACAGATATCAACAACATTTGGGTCAGCGCCAGATTGCAGGAGCAGGTATACAAAGTTATCCAAGCCAAGCACGGATGCTTCATGCAGAGCGGTTCTTTGTAGACTTCCTTTTTGGTCCACTGTGGCATTGTAGCGTAGCAGCAGCAGAGCCAGGTCATACTGGTCATTCTTTATGGCTGGAAAAAAAGTTAATTCATGTATTCAATCAGTCAGTATATCAGCCAATACTGATAAGATAATTCTTTTAATATTTTGTACTTTTTTAAATTACATTTTATTAAAGTCGGCATGAAACTGAAGTTGTGATCCTCTTTTCTTCTCTACTGTGTATATATATATCTGAGTGAAACGGCATCTGAAATGAGAGGGCGGGACTTGATTTCGTCCTTCGGGAATTGATTGGATCATTGGAAGTTGGGACGTTGCTAACAAAATGGAGGCAGATCTGAATGCCAGTCTGCATTTAGTGGTGGGGGATTTCTCTCCACTGGATTCACAGCCGACACCAAAGCATGAATAAATGTTTTATTTATTAAGGATGACGACAACGATCAATGGCGCAAAACATGCCTAAACAACGCGTGCACATGAGAGAGAGAGAGAGAGAGAGACTGCCTGAATGACTGAGCGCATCCTCCATTATGTTAAAGGGGTCATATGATGCGATTTAAATTTTTCCTTTCTCTTTGGAGTGTTACAAGCTCTTGGTGCATAAAGACGATCTGTAAAGTTGCAAAGACTAAAGTCTCAAATCCAAAGAGATATTCTTTATAAAAGTTAAGAGTCAACCACGCCTACCTAAAACGGCTCGTTCTAACACGCCCCCACATGTCTACGTCACGATGTGGGAAGATTTGCATAATGCCGCCCAAATGTTCACGCAAAGAAAGAAGGCGTAACTTTTATTCTCGCTGTAGTATTGTTGCTGCCGCCATGTCGTGAAGGCGCTGTGTGTTTCGTTGTGAAAGCGAAACTACTTTGTTTGGCCTTCCAAAAGAGGACGATATCCGCTTCGTCATGCCTGGAGTTGATCCGTGCTGGTCGCTGAGGAAATACATCAACTTCGCGCTGTGGATCGCCGGATCGGCTTTCACCGTGGACGAAGCGGAGTCCAGCCCGGGGTCGTCACATGTGGTTGCCGCAAGCCCGCTGGATGCTCCTTCGTCGAATCTGCCGACCGCTGCTTACTCTAGCCCGCCGTGTGTGACGCTGTGTTTCGTTGTGAAAGCGAAAACCATTGGATGCAACAAATGGGTTTTCATGTTTTTGTCTCGTCGCTCCGGCCGGACAGGGCATCACAATATGGTAAGGGGCGTAACATTTCCGTCATACGCTTGAGGGATTTGGCCAATCACAACGCACTGGATAGCCGGCCAATCAGAGCACACCTCCTTTTTCAGACCGATGAGGCGACACGTTTCAGAAAGGCAGGGCATAGAGGAGAAACAATAATATACAGTATGTGGAAAATAATGTGTTTTTTGAACCTTAAACCGCATAAACACATTTCATTTCACCAAATACACGAATAATGTTCTTTTTAGCAACATCATATGACCCCTTTAAATCATATTCATGAAAAAAATTGTTTGCGATATAAATAAAATTTAAATAAATGTAAATAATTGTAATAATTTAAATTTAAATTAAAGGAATGGTTGATCAGCTTTTTTCGAAGGCTTCATTGTGTTTATGGGGTGCAGTGTAACAGTGTTCATTTAAAATAAATGCATTATTTTCAGATATTTTACCTTTATTTTACACCGCTCTTTCCATTCTCGTCAAAACAGTCTGTTGAGTTCCTGGTTCTATGAAGCCCCTCCCTCTGAAATACGCAATGAGCTCAGATTGGTTAGCTGGCCCAGTGTGTTGTCGTCAACCGCCTAGTGCATGTTGTCCGGAAACGTCACGCCCCCTTACCATTACGGGTAGTTGCATGTTCCCGGGGCAAGGTTTATCTGAACATCAGGGTTAGTAATGTCACAAACCCGGGAAGAAGCTTGTTGTAGTCCCTACCCACCTTTTTTGTAGTCCTTAAAGGGATAGTTCACCCCAAAATGAAAATTCTGTCATTAATTACTCACCCTCATGTCGTTCCAAACCCATAAGACCTTCGTTCATCTTCGGAACACAAATTAAGATATTTCTGATGAAATGTGAGAGCTCTCAGACCCTCAGACAAAAGTTTATTTTCTTGGCTACTTAAACTTAACGTAAATGCCATTTATCAGTATAACATGAATTAAAACAAAAATGCAACTTAAATCTTTGAAAACAAGAGAGAGAGAGAGTCTTGCAGTTCTAATCTTAAATAAGGAATGTGCGCTTACTAAGCAATCTGTATGCTAAAAATAGCACTGCCTTCCACACCTGCAACCAATGCAGAATCATCATCCTCATTTTTGCAGTCAGGGTCACAACCGTTATGCAGCAGGAATGTGGCATTCTCTCGGAGACCGTGGACAATGGCGAGAAACAGCGGAGTCTCTTTTCTCTCTTAGCTTTGGTCTCACCGCAGGCTCTCTGTGAGCAGCCTACACTATGGGACAGCCCACATTAATCCCATGATGGCCCAGTGTGGGCCAGACATGAGCCTGTTAATAAGAATTTTGTGGGCAGTTTTCTTCCTTACCACTAGGGGTGCTAGGGTGTTTTAGGTTTCCTTAAAGGGTTAGTTCACCCCAAAATCAAAATTAGCCCATAAATTACTCACCCTCAAGTCATCCTAGGTGTATATGACTTTCTTCTTTCAGACGAATCCAGTCGGAGTTATATAAAAAAAATTGTCTTTGATCTTTTAAGATGTTTAATGCCACTTAGCGGGTGTTGCATGCATCAGTCCAAAAGAAGTTAAATAAAAAAACACCCATCCATAAAAAATGTCTCACACGGCTCCGGGGGGTGAACAAAGGCCTCCTGTAGCGAATCGATGCATTTTTGTAAGAAAAATATCCATATTCAAAATGTAATAATCACTTTAATGTAGCTTTCGCCAACATTTGTACCCGGAAGCAGCTCCGGGCTGATGACGTATGAGTTCAGCTTTGTGCATGATCAGGGGTGCATCCTGTTCCTGGAGATCTACCTTCCTACAGAGTTCAGTTCCAACCCTGATTAAGCAAACCTGTCTGTAATTATCAAGCTCCTTCAGATCCTAATTAGTTGGTTCAGTTGTGTTTGATCAGGACCAGGTTGGTGCCCCCCTGTTGTAGATTAATAGAGTGGGCTAAGTGAGGGCTGCCCGTGCAGGGCCACCGCTAAGGGGCCAACGTTTTGCCAATGAGCAAAATCTCAGAGGCCCTGCTCTAGCAGCCTGCTGGGGGCCCTTAGGCTAGCCCTAAGTGGGCCCGTAAAGGGCCGGTGCAGGCTTGTTTGCAGGGTAATGCTGTTGAACTGAATTTACGGAGCAAACTATTTGCTAAAATAACCACAACATTAACAGCAACGTTAAAATACAAGCGTGTGGTAATGTTAGTCAGATGAGCATGAAAGTTGCAGGTGTTACTATAACAAATACTGCGTGTTTTCTTTCAGAATCATCATTGGCATTTAGAAAGACAAAAAATAGGTTACATAAAAGTTTTTACCTACAGTAAAAATGAAGATAAGTTGTGATTACATTTTAGACACATTGTCAGTAATTTCGCCAACAAAAATAAGGAGAATTGTTGTGCATCTCTGATCAACACACAGAATCCACGTTTTTAAACGAATCGACTAAATCAATGATTTAGTGAGCCATTCATAAGGCAGTCACTTGCTTCGTTTCTGAAGGAATCAGCCGTTTGAACGAATCGATTGAATGAATGATTGAATCATTCACTTATTAAGACAGGGATTTTCCACCACCTACTAGCGTTTTTAGTTTTATATTTAGAGTATTGTTTGTTTTTAAAAATGATTTTATATTTCACTAGCCGCAATGAGCTCAGATTGGTTAGCTGGCCCAGTGTGTTGTCGTCAACCGCCTAGTGCATGTTGTCCGGAAACGTCACGCCCCCTTACCATTACGGGTAGTTGCATGTTCCCGGGGCAAGGTTTATCTGAACATCAGGGTTAGTAATGTCACAAACCCGGGAAGAAGCTTGTTGTAGTCCCTACCCACCTTTTTTGTAGTCCTTAAAGGGATAGTTCACCCCAAAATGAAAATTCTGTCATTAATTACTCACCCTCATGTCGTTCCAAACCCATAAGACCTTCGATGCATTTTTGTAAGAAAAATATCCATATTCAAAATGTAATAATCACTTTAATGTAGCTTTCGCCAACATTTGTACCCGGAAGCAGCTCCGGGCTGATGACGTATGAGTTCAGCTTTGTGCATGATCAGGGGTGCATCCTGTTCCTGGAGATCTACCTTCCTACAGAGTTCAGTTCCAACCCTGATTAAGCAAACCTGTCTGTAATTATCAAGCTCCTTCAGATCCTAATTAGTTGGTTCAGTTGTGTTTGATCAGGACCAGGTTGGTGCCCCCCTGTTGTAGATTAATAGAGTGGGCTAAGTGAGGGCTGCCCGTGCAGGGCCACCGCTAAGGGGCCAACGTTTTGCCAATGAGCAAAATCTCAGAGGCCCTGCTCTAGCAGCCTGCTGGGGGCCCTTAGGCTAGCCCTAAGTGGGCCCGTAAAGGGCCGGTGCAGGCTTGTTTGCAGGGTAATGCTGTTGAACTGAATTTACGGAGCAAACTATTTGCTAAAATAACCACAACATTAACAGCAACGTTAAAATACAAGCGTGTGGTAATGTTAGTCAGATGAGCATGAAAGTTGCAGGTGTTACTATAACAAATACTGCGTGTTTTCTTTCAGAATCATCATTGGCATTTAGAAAGACAAAAAATAGGTTACATAAAAGTTTTTACCTACAGTAAAAATGAAGATAAGTTGTGATTACATTTTAGACACATTGTCAGTAATTTCGCCAACAAAAATAAGGAGAATTGTTGTGCATCTCTGATCAACACACAGAATCCACGTTTTTAAACGAATCGACTAAATCAATGATTTAGTGAGCCATTCATAAGGCAGTCACTTGCTTCGTTTCTGAAGGAATCAGCCGTTTGAACGAATCGATTGAATGAATGATTGAATCATTCACTTATTAAGACAGGGATTTTCCACCACCTACTAGCGTTTTTAGTTTTATATTTAGAGTATTGTTTGTTTTTAAAAATGATTTTATATTTCACTAGCCTATTTATTTGTATTTTTGTATGTTGAATTAAAATATTTTTTTCTAAAGCTACTTATATTTCTTTCTAAAGCTACTTTTTTGTAATGTCTTTGCAGTGTTTTTTTTTAATGAACAAAATAACTATTATCTTTAATAACAACTTTATCTTAAATTAATCTTATTAATTTGAGATTAATTAATGGTCTCTGTGTAATTCGCACCCTGGACACATGCCATTAGAGCATTAAAAGGGGCGATTTCACGATTTCGCTATACCTGGTAGCTGAATCAGCATGTTTACTGTACTCCTGTAGACTCATGTATCTGATCATGTACTGAGTGGCCTCATCTTCATCATCATCCCAGTCATCATACAATTCCTTCATCTTTCACTAACAAATTCTAATTTGGTAATCAGAACCACAAGATTTACCAGCAAATAGCATTTTCTGTGTCTTTACAATGTGAAGTGACTTTAGTCATCAGTATCTTTATACACATTTGTATCCTCTAGCTAAGATTTTTAGGATTTGCCAATAAACAGACTAATCTAATGTAGGAAAACACATAGTAGTATATCATGTATATTATGACAAGCATCATGCTAGTTCAACTCTTATAATATATATTTAATATATATATATATATTATATATTTGATATATAATCAAATATATTTTTTGCAACAGACTGTATTGTATATGCATACAAGCTTTGGTTTCCAATAGCCAAAGCTGAAAATATCTGCTCTAGTTTCTACTGATCTGGCTTGAATTACAAAAGGTTGTAACCGGCACTCAAAACTGTGTTGTTGTTGGATTGAAATTTCAAATTCATATTTAGAATGAATGTAAAAAGAGTCTATATCATAATTAGCAGCTTTGGTAATGTCATCCTTTAAACGACTTTCCATTTACTTTAAAGGGGTCATAAGATGCCCATTTTCCACAAGTTGATATGATTCTTTAGGGTCTTAATGAAAAGTTTGTAACATAGTTTGGTTAAAATTTCTCAATGGTAGTGTAAAAAACACCTTTTTTACCCTGTCAAAAACAGCCCTTTTCAGATCAAGCCGTTTTTGTAGCATTTTCCTTTAAATGTTAATGAGCTCTGCTGACCCCACCCCTCTCTTCCGAGCTTCTATTTTAGCTGCATTCATAGTGAAACTTGTTAATTAGCACATTATTAGGAAAGGCGATTTGCAAAGATTCTTTACAAAACATTATAATCACTTCTTCTGTAGATGAGGCTTAATCATGAATGATTCGCGCCAACATAGACGCATTTAGGCAGATCGGGGGAGCATTCCCTTCAGAAACAAATGTAATCCACAGCAAGTTCAGCGGCTCAGATGTCGGGAGTAAATGACGACTGCTATGTTCATTATTAAGAGCGTCCTCAATACAACAACAGAACACCTCAATCGCTTAGGAGTCATTCTTGTCTACATCTGCTCCAGCGGTGAAACAATGGCGGACTGATGACATCTCACTCAGGGCGGGTCTGAGGTAAGACACCAGTCCAGTCTGTGCTGAAACGCTACTGTCAATCAAACTATCGTGGGAGGGGCCTGTTTTTGTGATGTCACACAGACAGGCATCTGAGATTGGCTCGATTTGAAAAAGGGGAAAACATTTTAAATGATTAAAAAAAAAACACTGGGTGGATTTTTTATCATTATAGGGTGGTTGTGTACACACTGCCAACACATTTAAGTTCAAACTACTTGTAAAAGTGCATGTAGCATCCTATGACCCCTTTAAGAATGTTTTGTAAGCATGCAACACATCCCATGCAATCTATTTTCTGGGAGGAATAATCTGTTTACATATGCTTAATTCAAAGGCAAAGGGTTCTTCTACCTGAGGCAATGGGAAATGTTGAAAACAGTCGTGGCAGTTGTATCTGTGCTGTGTTTTTGGTCGCTTTACACTCTTAAAACTATTTATATCTGTGCATGGTTAAAAATACATGCACATGGGGCCTGGGCCAGCCAACCAACACCTGGTTTTGCTATTCTAGCCCACCAGACAGCTGACCTGAGAGTTAATGCTCTTAGCATTTGTGTTCTTAGGAACACTTGCAATGAGTCACAATTTCTCTTGTATTCAGATGACTGTTTGAATTAAACCATCTTGAAATTCACAGTGGACAGTACAAAACACATACTCTACACACAGGAAACAGTAAGCTGTGCATTGATTAAATAAAGCCATCCCAGTAGACACACATTAACACTCTGATGTATGAATTATTAAATCACAATGGGGGGAAAAACAGAAGAATATTCCTTTGTACTTAAAAACAAGCATTTAATATATTCCCAATCTTTCTTCTGATTTGTTTTTACAAAAAACACTTATTATTAAGTGTTTTTACAAAAAAAATTAATAAAAAGTGTTATAATTATGCATTAAATATATCCAAACAAATGTTATTAAAATATCCTTGTGAAAGATGCATTTATTTGAAATAGTCACAGCAGATTTGAGTGGCAAAACAACCCTTAAATGCAATATGTCCATTATGTTTCAGTTATGGAAAGTAGACTACAACAAATATATTAATATTACTTGACTGAAAGTGCTCTGTAGATCAACTTCTATACTGAAAAATATTTTTCACCTGTCTGGAGCTCCTGTAAAAAAAAAAATCAGTTTAGATATTTTGGAGGTACTTCACCACTATCGTCACCCATGCTGAATCGATCATCAGTTGTCACAAATAAAAAACACAATGACATTTAAAGAAAACAGTCATATAGAATTATGATGGTATTTGTCAAAAGATATTAAAAATATTATTTTTAATGAAAACAGTGGAAAACAAACCGTAAATAAAGTGCTGGTTCAGAAGTCAAAGGGCTTAGGTGCCTAGCTGACAGAGTAAAGCCACACCTCTCTTGATCCAGTGCTGAGGACGCTTGCTGGTAGGGAGCATCATGCTGATGACAAAGTTGGTTGAATGGCCAGTGGTGGACAGTCTACCTTTACGCTCACTAGTCTTGTAGAGGGGACACGCATAGATGCTGTGGGGCTGTTCCATGCTCCTCTTGTCCGCTAAAGAAAGGTTTGGAGAGGTTGCTGAGCAAGCTACAAACACATTACATGATAAATATGGATGTAATGAATAATCATGACAACATTTATAATCCTACTTGGTTTGATGATAGGGACTGCATCAAATAAAACTTTGGGATACTGTTCAGCCAACACTCCACTGCAAGGAAGAACATATTTAATGAAAAAAAATTATAGCTTAGAAATTATTATATTATTTCCAGTGTCTTCCTGCCGTGGAAGGTACTCTTGCATTGTTCTATCCCACCGAGCTCCATCCAGAAAAGGCCATGAATGCAGAGTCCATCTTCAGGAGATAAGTCGGAGGTGTCAAATGGCAGAACCTAAAGTAATAAAGAACAAATTGTAGCTCTCAAATCATCTCTTTTTTTATCTAATGAAAGTACTTTCAGCCTTAGAACAGCTGCAGCAGAGGATACCTCATAAATAAAGCCAAGCAGGTCAATGGTAACGGAGTACTTCCTGGCGTAATTCTGCAAGGCACCTGTTATGAAAGCTTGAGTGAAGAAAAACCCAGACAACGAGAATATATGGGCTTCTGTGTGTCATACCACTCCTGGAAAAGAATATGACACAGAGAGATATGAATTAATTAAAGGAATTAATTAAAAAATAAAATATATTGTAATTTATTCCTGTAAAGGCAGAGCTAAATCTTCAGTGTCACATGATCCTTCAGAAATCATTCTAATATGCTGATTTGATGTTCAAGTTGTGCTGCTTAAAGGGGTCATATGATGTTGCTAAAAAGAACATTATTTTGTGTATTTGGTGTAATGAAATGTGTTTATGCGGTTTAAGGTTCAAAAAACATTATTTTCCACATACCGTACATTATTGTTTCTCCTCTATGCCCCACCTTTCTGAAACATGTCGATTTTTACAAAGCTCACCGGTCTGAAAAGCGAGGTATGCTGTGATTGGCCAGCTATCCAGTGCGTTGTGATTGGCCGAATAGCTCAAGCGTGTGACGGAAATGTTACGCCCCTTACCATACTCTGATGCCCTGTCTGGCAGCAGCGATGAGACAAAAACATTAAAACCCATTATAAACGAGGCATTTGTTGCATCAAGTGGGGACATAACGATCCACAGCGCGAAGTTGATGTTTTTCCTCAGCGACCATATCGATGGATATTGTCCTCTTTTGGAAGGACAAACTAAGTAGTTTCGCTTTCACAACGAAACACACAGCGTCTTCACGACATGGTGGCAGTAACAATACTACAGCGAGAATAAAAGTTACGCCTTCTTTCTTTGCGTGAACATTTGGGCGGCGTTATGCAAATCTTCCCACATTGTGATGTAGACATGTGGGGGCGTGTTAGAACGAGCCGTTTTAGGTAGGCGTGGTTGACTCTTAACTTTTATAAAGAATATCTCTTTGGATTTGAGACTTTAGTCTTTGCAACTTTACAGATCTTCTTTATGCACCAAGAGCTTGTAACACTCCAAAGAGAAAGGAAAAATTTTAATCGCATCATATGACCCCTTTAATATTTTTGTGGAAACTATGATACATTTTGTTTTCAGAATTCTTTGATAAATAGAAAGGTCAAAAAACAGCATTATTTGAAATATTAATCTTTTTGGAACATCATAAATGCCTTACTGTCACTTTTGATTAAAGGTCCCATATTGTCAAAACGGAAATTTCCTGGCTTTTTTCATGATAACTGAGGTCTAAGGGCTATGTAACTACCATATAAATTTCAAAACAGTCAATCCACAAACAAATGCACACAGCCTGCATAAACGTCGCCGTGATTTTGCCAAGTAAGACATGTTCCTGGATCAACATCTTTTGTTGATCCTGGATCAACATAACTGTCCAAAAATATAGACTTAACCCAATCCCTACCCCTAAACCTAACCCTATGCCTAATTTATTCCTAAAATCCGTGTGAAATGATAGCTGATTAACAAGGGTGTAAAAGCACCTAACCCTGATTGTAAGCCTAAAACTTTCCTGAAAAGTTATCCCTCAATTCTGATTGGTTGATAGGAATGTTGATCCAAGAATATGTTGTACTTGGTGAAATCACAGTCACCCTGCATAAAGTAGCTGTGCCTTTTCATGAGCCGTTGGGAATTCCGTAAAAAGGTGATGTCAGAACTACTCTGTCATCGCCTTCAGTTACCACCCCGAGCACTGCCCACAGTCCCACTCTCCTTTTGCCAAACCCCCAGACAGCATAGCGTCCATGCCATTACTGAGCAACAACAACAGGAAACATGTCAAGAAAACGCTGTTCAGTCGATGGATGTCAGGAAACTACATCATTGCACAGGCTTCCAAACTAGGGTTGGGCCGATAGTCGATGCCATCGTCCATCGCCAATGGCTGATAGACTTCACGATGTTGAGCCGGCATTGAGATCCTCCCACCGGCATCCCAATACCATGTTCGGAAAGAAAATTACATGTAGCCTCATAGGTGGAGGGTGAACCAACTCCAGGGTAAGGCCAAATGTATTAAACATCATAAACCCGTCTTTTTAGGCAAGAACCAGACATGGGTACTGTAGGCTAAAAAAATGTTTAATGGAACTGAATTTGTATTTAACCTGACTCAAATTGTATAAAAACGTTAGAAACTGATAATTATATAATGTTTCCTTTCCACGGTTATTCAAACAGCGAATAAATTATATATAGAAAGTGACATTATCACTAACTTTGATCTATCGCGAGTTTAAGCACTCTCAAAACAACAAAACTATTGTTATAAATCACTGAAACTGTATAAACTGTGAAATGAATCTCTTACTTACATTGTATGTACATCTGCGCTTTGTTGTTTATGATGAGAGAATTCGCAAAAGTCCGGAACGCGCGCGCACTCAACAAAACTGATGAGTTTCAGCGATGACTCATCTGAACGCCTCTGATTGGCCATTGCATTCCTAAGCTCAACAGAATTGTGTGTGATTGGTTAAAATGCGCAAAACTAAAAACGCCTAAAATGAAATATGGTGCAACATGAGCAGATCTTAATTTAATGCCGAAATAGACACTGTCTATTCATTTTCACTTTGTTAGCAACAGATGTAATAGATTTAATTTGTCTGTGCAGGGGCATTTTTGTCCAATTTAGTAGCATTTTTGCCCAAAGTCCCCAAGGCCCCAACTCCCCTCCCCAGCCTTACACACGCTCCGCCTATGTGTAGCCTACTTCGGAACAATACTAAATAATACGAGATGAGAGGAAAATATATATTTCAATATTTTCTCTCGCAGTTATATCATTGGGTAATTATACTGTTTAAATTGCAGGCATCAGGCAGGGAGCCGCTAGCCTATTATGCCTGGCATTGAAACTGCTTTTGAATGCACAATTTTAGTTTCACTTTCACTTTCGAGATTCGCATCGCATGTACTTTGTTTATACTATGGAGCAGCAGTACTTGCCACACATTTTACAAGATTAGATGTTTGTCAGTGGTGCTCAGGATCTGCAATTCACCATCGTCCTCAGTCATTTCTCCTTACACTGTTTATGTGGTAAGTGAAATTTTATGTAGCCTACTGTAATATAACAGGCATTATGTAATGTCCGCAACCCCTAAGTAAACTTCTCACACATTTTATGTTACATTAGGGCACCAGCATAATCTGAAATTATAGTTTGTAAATGGTTAAGCAACGGTAACTTGATGCTAACCTGTTGCTAACTTGATGCTGACGTGTTGTATCAGTAGGAAAGCAATAGTTACGTAGATTACTGCATTCAGTTAAAAAAATAAATAAAAATGAATTACCATTCTGAAACATCCTGTTGTAAGTGCAATTGAGGAAGAGGTTGGTTGTCTCCTGTCATCGCCGATTCGGGGTCTAATGCTGCGTTCAAGTCCTCATGGGACGTTCATACTTAGGAGTTGACAAGTCGTAATTACGACGTCAGGTGCGTTCAAGTCAGTTTAGTCGGCACAAGATGGCGCTGTACCTTCTTTTAATAAATTACAAGAAAATACAACAGGGTCTGTTAACTCTGCTTATAGAAAATGAAGAGCAAAGAATTCGCATCAGGTGTGTTTTGCGTTTTTAATATTTTTAAAAAGTAATTTATGAAGCCACTTTAATCTGTATCGCATAAAAACTTCATCAAAACTATCAATTTAAACAAAAATTTACCGTCATCTACAGACCTTGCATCCATCGATTCTGCCATGTTTCTCATTGACACGCCCCCAACTCGGAAACTCGGGGCTTAAAGAAAATTTTGAGTTTCCCACTCGTAATAACGACTTTGTGGTGGCGTTCATGTGCGTTCAACTTGTAAATATGATCTATCTGTCATGACTTGAATGCACCATAAGTCCGGCTCAAACATGTAAGGCCGGAAAACATTTCCCTCAGCGGTGGCCATCATTACCGGTGTTTCCATTTACAGGTGTTTCTATTTTTCTATTTGCCATAGCAGGCTACAGCATACATGACCCTAGTTACCTATGGTTGGCCTGGCCGTGTGTCACTCAGAAAACAACAGGCCAATCAGAAGAGATGCTCATGAATATTAATTAGACAGGCCAAAATCGACCTCCTGCTCGAGCTGTAAAAATCTATTTAGATGGTTTTTGGTACTTATACCGCAAATATATATTCTTAAGGACATCAAAACCTAAAATAAAACTCCAGAAAGGTGTATAATATGTGACCTTCAATGCATCCTTGCTGAATAAAAGTATTAATGTCTTTCAAAAAAGTCTTATTGACCAAAATATTTAGAAATATTACAAAATAAAATTCTGCACTGTTTCTGTCAATCAAATGTTAGCAAATTTGTGACACAAATTTTAATTTTCAAATTATTTATTAAAATGTTAACCATAACCCCCTTTGAGGTTCGGCGCTAAAGTACCCTTGCAGTCCGGTCTGCCACCGGTCCGCGATTTCTGCCGAGGGTATACAGGTGCATCTCAATAAATTAGAATGTCGTGGAAAAGTTCATTTATTTCAGTAATTCAACTCAAATTGTGAAACTCGTGTATTAAATAAATTCAGTGCACACAGACTGAAGTAGTTTAAGTCTTTGGTTCTTTTAATTGTGATGATTTTGGCTCACATTTAACAAAAACCCACCAATTCACTATCTCAACAAATTAGAATACTTCATAAGACCAATAAAAAAAACATTTTTAGTGAATTGTTGGCCTTCTGGAAAGTATGTTCATTTACTGTACATGTACTCAATACTTGGTAGGGGCTCCTTTTGCTTTAATTACTGCCTCAATTCGGCGTGGCATGGAGACAATCAGCCTGTGGCACTGCTGAGGTGGTATGGAAGCCCAGGTTGCTTTGATAGTGGCCCTCAGCTCATCTGCATTGTTGGGTCTGGTGTCTCTCATCTTCCTCTTGACAATACCCCATAGATTCTCTATGGGGTTCAGGTCAGGCGAGTTTGCAGGCCAATCAAGTACAGTAACACCATGGTTATTGAACCAGCTTTTGGTGCTTTTGGCAGTGTGGGCAGGTGCCAAGTCCTGCTGGAAAATGAAATCAGCATCTCCATAAAGCTTGTCAGCAGAAGGAAGCAAGAAAATAATGTGTTTTTTTTTTAACCTTTAACCACATAAACACATTTCATGTGTTTCATGAAATTTCATTTCATTCTTTTTAACAACATCATATGACCCCTTTAAGATTATATTTAAATGCTTAGTTTTAATATCAAAGCTTAAATGTAGGGGAAAAAATATGTAATTCTTTTTGTTATACCTTGGCAATAAAATGTTGATATCACACATGAACAAGGATGAAGTTTGAAGCTGAACAAAGTATGCATTCATGACCAAATTCGTGAAATGTGAAACAAAAGCCAATGTGTTGGTTTTATGAACACTACACACCACCACAAGAGGGCAACATTTCCCCAACATCATTACAACAGGGCGTTAACAAGCCAATGCACATGGTGTGATTAATGTAGTACTGCTAGATGCCCCGTAGTTTAATTACCTTCAGAGAGATCCTGCTTAGTCTGTCTGAGTGTGAACAGTCTGGGTGTGATTCATTTGCAGCCACAGTGGTCCAGTAAACGCCCTTCCCCTGAAAATGACTCCTCATGGAAGCAAAACCATAATAAATGGTGTATGAGGGTGTCAGATATGGCCCCTCAAGCATTAGTAGTTTATTTTTTGTAGTTTATAATTTGAATAAAATACATTCTGCATTTTCTGCAATAGTGGTTTGTGTGACAAAGGAAGCTATTAAAACATTTCAAGATTTTAACTTCATTTTACTTCTAGCATATGAAAGCAGAGCCACACATTGTGAACATTTGTCTACACTGTCTTACCCAATGAAGATGACTGACAGTTGTCACTCTGCCCATCAATCACACTGTAAGCACATTCGAGACAAGGGGCAAATGACCCACTTGGCTCACTAAAACCACGGTATTCATTTACACAATATAAATTTACATAAGACAGTGTTGCCCATAAACATGGAATTTTTTCTATAGTTGTATTTTAATATGCACAAATCTCTTCTTGCTTTTTTAAAGCATGCTATACCACAAAAGCCAATAAGGTCCAATGTTGTTTTGGACCCCAATGACTTAAATTCTATGGACACAAACATCTGAGACGATTAGAAATATATTATTTTGTGTTTCACAAACATAGAGGTATGGAATGACATGAGGGTGAGTAAAAATAATAAAATAATAATTTTAGGCTGAACTATCGCTTTAAGACCAGTGTTATTTACGTATTATTGATATACTACTACAGTTTTTGTTTTGAATGAGATTTTTTATTAAATTTTCATTTTGATTATAGTTAAGGTTAAGTTATAATTAAGTTTTTTGTGTTTTAAATTCTTATTCGTTTTTTAAAAAATGTCTATATAGTTTTTTTATTAAGTTTTAATTTTAGCTTTAGTTTATTTAGTTCTGTTTATTTTAGCACTTTAAATGAAAGTGAGAAATGTTGCCTTGGAAACTACACTGAAAAAAAATGGTTTACAAACAGTTTTCTCTCAGAAATACTGTTAAATATCTCAAACAATTACAAAGAAACGGCAAGTAACACATTGAATTAAACATGAAATTTTGAAGTAGAAAAACTGAAATAGCATGTACTCTAAAAAATGTACTCCAATAACCATTGATTTATTTACAACTTTGACGAAAATATTTTTATTTTACAGTGTAACTGAAATAAAATATTTTTTATATTTAAACATTTTTTATTTTTATATTTAAATATTTAATTTTAGTTCATGTTTATTTTTATTTCAAATTTTGAAAAAGATTTTTATGGTTTTAGTTTTTTAGTAACTCGTGCCATGCACAATGGAGGTTGAAGAGGTTCCGTAGGTTTCTAGTATTTGATTCATTTTGGTTATCAAAGCTCTCAGTTTAAATCTAGGTCAGTTGTCACAGCCTTTAATTGTGCTTCAACACAAATTCACTCTCTCAACTCATTTTTAGCCATGCCAGATATGCAGTGCTTATGAAACTAGGCTCCTGACTGCAGCTGAAACGCATAAACCCTTTTCCTTGAGGTCAGCCGGCAGCTACTGTATGTTTGTATGAGAGAGAGGGTGCAGAAGAGACAGAAAAACGATAGGGGAGGGGTAGAGGAGTGTGTGTGAGGGTGTGGGGGGAGAGAAAGGCTGCAAGAATGAAGGGTGTGAGGCGAATGACGCACGATTATCTCCCCCCTGCCCGTTGATTGGCCACGCAGGCCGCCTGTCAGGGAGCCCAGGTTTAGGGATGTGCGTTCAGAGCAGATTATGAAGCAGACCTCATCTCTGGCAGTCTCGTCAGATTGTCTCAATGGCTAAACACAAGCTTTTCCTGTTTTTTTCTCTGTTACTGTGTGTGTTTATCTCTCTGTCTTTGCCCTTCGATCAAGTGCCTGCGATCCTGGACAGGAGGTAAGAGCTGCGCTTTCAGCTCTAGTTTGGGGAGGGGGAATGGGGCAGTGATGCTGTGCAGTGGATGCACTGTCTTAGTCTTTTACAGTGGGCAAGAGACAGCAAGAAAATGCGCTTTATTAGGAAAACGTTGAAAGAGCATTCATGGAACTCATAAATTAATTTGACATGTGTGGGCTCTAGATTCAGAGCATGTTGTGGTTCTGCTGCAGTTTTTCTTCTATGTAACTACAATACATGCAAACATGGCTATGACAATGGGACAGCAGGCAGACCCCATCCAGTGTCTGTAGGAGTCAGTTTACAGATGCTACTCCAAGAAACAGAAGAAAGAAGTGAGATTGTGATGGCTCTTGCTTTTTGTGCATCTCGAAATACACAAAATTATCAGTTTATTTTTCACTTTTACAGTTGCTGAATTCCTTTACTTATATCAGAGCTGGAATAGCAAAAATATGGGAATTTAGTTGAATTTATTTTTATTTATTTATTTACAAACTCAGTGGTAACATCTGATATTACTGTATGAGAACAAGCAGGAATAATAAAAAATGGAGCCATTAATATATCATTCTAGAATTAATTAATCTATTAAAGTTAATAAAGTTTCACAAAAAAAATACAAATGTGAAATGTAATTTGTTCACAAATTATTTTACAGCTATTTTTTGTGCTATTAATCTAATATCTACATTCTGTAAATTGTATGATATATATATATATATATATACACACATATATACTGTATATAAGTCAAGGTTTTGTCACGTTTAATTTGATCAACAAAACAAAACTATATTTAGATGTAAGTGGTTATTTTTCTCATATCTGTTACCTAGAATTTCTCAATTATCCATGCCTTTATATGTGAATATATGAATAATATATGTGAATATATTATATGATAGAGATCAAGATGGGTTTTAGGAGTAAAAAGTGTTGAGTGGTTTACAACCCTCCTCAAGTTTCTCAGGGTCAATGTATACGGCAGACCAAAACAGACACAAATGGCAGCCAGTAGAATTAAACCAAAGGCTATAATCTTATTACCATCAAACAGACAAATCTATTTTAAAACATTGTTGTGTTTGTAGAGTACTGTGCTAGTGTGTGCTAGTGTAGGCTACTGTGCTAATCTGTATGCTAAACCTATAATCTATATATACAAAAAATTATATTGAGCTCTGACAGCGGCAGTGAGGTGAAGACATAGTGTGAGCACTGCTTTTCATTACATAAATGTTCAATTCAGCACTTAGGCTACTGTGTCCAGCCATAACCAATGACAGCAGCGCAGTCCTCAGCTGCTGACCTCGGTAAACTGGCATTAGAACAAAGGCGAGAGTCACTCCTCGTGCACACACACTCTTTAGCAGGGCTCTGAAGACCAGATTTGCTGTGCTTACACTGCTTTTAGTTTAGAATTTTTAGCAAAACTACACAGAAAGAAGAAAATACTGTACAAATGAAGTTCTAAAGCTCTTTATTTTATGTCATTTTGGTGTTAACATTGTTTTTGGTCCTTATTTTTTAGCAGAACTTCCCAGAAAGAAGAAACAATGGTACAAAAGTAGTTCTAGAGCTACTAATATAAATGATTTTTATATGTCATTTCTGTTCTTACATTGTTTTGGATTAGATTTTTTTTTAGCAAAACTAGGCAGAGAGAAGAAAAAAACTGTACAAATGTAGCTCTAAAGCTCTTCATATGTCATTTTTTTTATTTTCACACCTGCATTTGTGCCGTATTGTCACCTTGATTGGATTATAGCGGTTTTATGACTCAATATGCTACGTCGCTGTTGATTCAGTGCTCACATCGTGCTTAGGAACTGAATGAACTTAAATGCTCCATGCGGTAATCTGTTTATTTTCCCCACATGTTTTGCTGTATTTTTTATCTCTTGTATGATCACAAAGCTCTAAGCCAGGGCTGTCCAAACTCGGTCCTGGAGGGCCGGTGTCCTGCAGAGTTTAGCTCCAACCCTAATTAAACACACCTGAACCAGCTAATCAAGCTCTTACTAGGCATAGAAACTTCCAGTCAGGTATGTTGAGGCAAGTTGGAGCTAAACTCTACAGTACACCGGCCCTCCAGGACCGAGTTTGGACAGCCCTGCTCTAAGCACTAAAGTCCAGTGTAAAGGAGGGTGGGGTGGACGAACTGGTGTGGTACGTAAGAGATGAACCTAAAGAGAGTGAACCAGGGTCATCTGATGCTCTCATTCGCTCTCACACACCCTACTGACTTTGTTGCAGGTGAACAGGCCTTAATCTAGGCCTAGTCCTGGATGTCAACACATTCGCACAGCAGGAAACCTTCTCTCAGATAGGCCAGCAGATTGTTAATAAGGTTTTAGGAGATCGTCCGCAAGCTCATTATCTCTGTGATTAGACGTATAAATGATCCATCTTAGGATAATCCTGCAAGTTCAAGCGTGAGGGATGAGGTGGCACGAGATAAATATACATGTGCGTACATACACGCAAGGTGCCATTAAGTCTTTTTCAGCCCCCACTTTGTTGATGGGCTCAAGGTGCTAAGCACGTGAGAATCATGGCATTCGACTAAATGTCTTGTCTTCTCTTGAGACACTAATCTGGACTGAAGATGTCAGACTTGTGGTCATGCATCACTGCTTCATCAAGATGAGTGGATCTATGGGAAATCTGTCTTAGATGTTGATAAGTAGGCCACAGCCTGACATAAAGAGATCAACCCCCCTTTTTGTTTTGCTTTGTTTTTCCATTACAGCTCGGAGGTCCCACCATATCAAGCTGTGAGAATTAGAACAGGTCAGTATCTATTACTTTAATGGCAGTTATGCTTTTTGGGTTTGCTTGCATTATTTGTTTACCTTTCCAGCTTCTTTTAAATGTAATAATATCATTTTCTGCTGGCTCATTTTTGTGCATAACAGTACAGTATATGGTCATACTTGTGTTTATTTATTTATTTGCATTACGTTGAGAATTGTGTATGACGCCAGGTTGAATTAAACAGTTTTGTGCTACATTTCAATAAACAAGACTTTTTCCATAAGGGAACTTACAGTTTAGACATTGTATTTTAAGTGAATTATTTTTGCTCCACCAGCGAAAATGGTTCGAAACAAAGCCACAGCAGACTCAAACATTACATGTCATTAAATAACACACAGCAGTGTAGTTTGTTCCTAAATGTGTTTTGAACAAATCGGTTGAGTGAACAATTCAATGACTCACTCACTAAAAACAGTATTTTTTAACGAATCAGTTGTCTGAAAATGCCTAAATGAATCACTTCAATTCACAACCTGCTGAAAGAGTCACTGAAAAATCCCCACCACCAATCAAACTGATACTTACTGTTGTATCATGGGAGATTAAAAACTGAGGCTTTATTTAAAAGTTTATCAAAAGCTAATGCAAATTGAATATTATTTAATCTCAAACTGAATTAAACTATACCATTGTGGTTATATTTTATATTGCACTGATTGTAACATTCTATAAGTTGTATTTCTAGATTTTTATTTGTCTTTTTGAATTTCACTTTCATACTGCAGAAATGAAAGCTATTTATTCTAGTATATTCACTTTATGTGCTTAAAAGTAAAGCAGCGATTTACTGTGCTGAAAGAACTCACCAAGCCATCTCCCCCATTGTCCTATTTCAACATTTTGTGATGCAGATGAAGAACATGTTGAGAGTCCAAGTGCCTCACACGAGGAGAGTTATTCGCCTGCAGCTGAAAATCCACTCAGAAGAATACTGCAGGTATTGCATTTTCCCTGATAGTCAATGTGACCTTGGCTTCCGTAAGCAACCTCTCTGCCTTAATTCATCCAGCATCCTACAAGACCCATAACACAGTGACAGTTTTAAAAATAGCGTATTATGAGGAAAAAAGCATTTGTGGGCCAGGGAATATCTGTCATATCTACTGTCTGAACCCTGAGTGTTTTCTTCTGTAAAACCCATCAATAATGCACTTGTTCCATACATCGTTGCCCAGTTTTTCCTGTTATCATTTTCAAACAGCCTTTTGGATGGCACCTGCATGCCCAGCCCAGAACCAAGCGGAAGTTACTACAGTCTATCAGCTCTGGACCCTACTCCCCACTGACTGTAGCTTACAACGGCAAGATATGCATCCTTTTCAAAGCGAAGAGACTGGCTATTCGATACAGAAACAACACTTTCCTGGACCTCACAGAGAGGGTATTTGGACCCAGTGCACAAGTAGACACCAAAGGCTCTGTTTGTACAAAGGAGAAGGCCACGTATGTGTAAAAAATTCTTCCTGCCATAAATTCAGTATCATGTATGTATTGCAGCTGTCTTATTTACTAGTTAGAATAGTATAGTTTTAAGTTAATGATTATATATTTGTAGATTTTGAATTTTATACAGTGGCCCCAAAAAGTATTTGGACACTTAGCCATTATGTTATATATTAAAATAGATTTTAGTTTTATAACAAAGTATTAAACTAAATATTGAACCAAGTGGTATTTATTTAAGAGAAAAAATATATATTTTTGATTTCTGAAAATAATAAAACAGAAGCTGTATTGTTAAAACAAAAAGTTTAAGTATTTGAACACTCAATTCCATATTTTTAAAAAGAAATTCATATTTTTAATCCGCAAGGATGCATTACATTGATCAAAAGTGACAAAGACATTTATGTTACAAAATATACTATATTTCAAATAAATGCTGTTCTTTTGAACTTTAACACATTTCCACTCAAATATTACATAAAAATGGTAATATAGTATAACTGTTTTCAATGTTAAAATTACATTTTAATATTTAAAACTTATTTTAAATTATAATAATATTCATAATATTTTTTTTACTGTATTTTTGATCAAATAAATGCAACCTTGGTGAGCATAAGAAACTTCTTTCAAAAACATAATAAAATCGCAACAATTTGGTGGTTTATGCATGTATATATAGTTTTTTTTGTTGTTGTACTGATGAGAGTCTTACATTTTTATAGGCTGTCTTTACATTTGGGTGATGTGGAAGACATCAGGGGACTTGTTATCAGGTAAACACTCTTTATCTTCTCGACGTACCCGTCAGATGCTTGCACAAAACCTCACTGACTGATAATTACATTCAGTTGTTAATTACTTCCTCTTGTCTGTTTTCTGAAGGCTTCAGATGTCCAACACATATTATGAATCAGTAGGCCAGAACTGGTTCACTCTGGACAGCGTTCACATCCACTACAACTGGACTCATGAGGCCACGTTCAATGCCACGGAGGTCTATGCCCCTGCCACCTATTCTTACCACTGCCAGCATGTCAGCAGCTTACAGAAATATGACACCCTATTGGTACCCAGCTCCCACACTGACAGCTCGGCAAACTGGCACATCACATTCACAGATTTTCAGGTAGCTGCCACAAAATGTGCTTGAGTGTTATCAGAAGTTTACTAAAGTTCAGTATTACTTATTTGAAAATTACTTTGAATATATTTATAGTAAATGCTAAAAAAAAATGGTTCCATGAAAAACCATCACTGGTATCAAAATTGGTTATTCTATGCCATCGCTTTGAAAACTTTTATTTTTAAGAGTGTATAACTGTGCTCACATAGCATTGTTGAAATTAATTTGACATGGCATGGAAAAAAAAGATTAAAAAAACCCCAGCAAGATGTGTTGACAGCAAATCAGATTGTCCTTTCTGTGTAAGGACTCTCAATCATACAACCCAGGAAGCCAAAACTAAATGGAATAAAAAAAAAAAAGACAAAAATTAAATATGATAAATTATATTTAAAAATAAATATATATTTCAAGACATTTCTTATACATCAGTCAACATACACGGGTCTAGTTCATGTTTAAGTACCCAATAAAATTTACATTTATTTATTAATCAAGTCACCCTTATTTCTATTATAACACTTCATACAGTTCAGAATGTGTCAAAGCAGAGGGAACAGGAAAATAGTAGAATCAATTATGGAAACTGAACTATGGAGGCAGTTCATATTCTGCTGTAAAGCAGCTCTAAAAAACAATAGTGTCATTATTCAGATCAAGTCAACAATTAATTTGACATGGCATGGAAAAAAAAGATTAAAAAAACCCCAGCAAGATGTGTTGACAGCAAATCAGATTGTCCTTTCTGTGTAAGGACTCTCAATCATACAACCCAGGAAGCCAAAACTAAATGGAATTTAAAAAAAAAGACAAATTAAATATGATAAATTATATTTAAAAATAAATATATATTTCAAGACATTTCTTATACATCAGTCAACATACACGGGTCTAGTTCATGTTTAAGTACCCAATAAAATTTACATTTATTTATTAATCAAGTCACCCTTATTTCTATTATAACACTTCATACAGTTCAGAATGTGTCAAAGCAGAGGGAACAGGAAAATAGTAGAATCAATTATGGAAACTGAACTATGGAGGCAGTTCATATTCTGCTGTAAAGCAGCTCTAAAAAACAATAGTGTCATTATTCAGATCAAGTCAATTCAGTGTATTTTAATCATGATCACGATTTCCTATTCTCTCGATTTATTAAGCATAATTGTCATTGATATTTGCCAGCTGCTATTTATCCTGAAATGCGTTATGCATTTGGCAGATGTTTTTATCTAAAGTGACTTACATTGCATTCAAGGTAAACACTTTTTCAGTTCCATGCTTTACTGCCTCAGCTACAGCAATTAATTGAAAGAAATGTATTTTATATTTTTAACTACAGTATCTCGGACAGAAAACATTTATTTTCTATTTCTTTTCCCCCAGATCCAGGCTTTTAATGTCCAGTCCAACAAGTTTGCTTCAGCAAGCGACTGTGCAACCTTCTTCACTCCAGCAATCTTGATGGGCCTGATCACCTCTCTAATTCTGCTGCTGGTGTTGGCCTACGCCCTGCACATGGTCGTCCACCTCAAGCACATTGATCGTTATGAAGAGCACAAGACCACCGTCTACTTCCCCCGCACCCCCGAGGCCGAGCTCCCAGACAAGAACAGCGTGTGAGGAGCGACGACAGTGCTGTAAAACCAGCAAAAGACCAGCATGGAAAGGATTGCTAGTTCTGATTCTGGATGGCTGCGTTGTCCTCTTGGTCTTCCTCCTGTCTGACACTACATCCTCTCTTTATCACTGTCTTAACCTAACTTCTTACAGTCAGAGGATGAGATTACCTGATCAATCAGTTGTTAAAACCCAGGCTGGAGCCAAGCCTGGACAGATCACGGCTTTCCAGGACCAGGACTGGGAAGCCTATGAAATGGGGACAAATAAATGTGAGATTGCCTTTTAATAGACCACCATTATGGCAGACTTTTCAAAGCACTTCTCTGACTGGAGACAAGTAATGTGGTTAGAAATATACAAATTGACAATGTGGTGGTGGCTGAAGAGAAAAGACTGTGAAACAGAAATGACTGTGGCCTGATATGGAAGTCTTCTGGGTTTTTTCTATTTACAGTACTTCATAAATCACCATCTCATTCATCTGGAATGGAGTCTGCAGACTGATCTGCCAATTACAAGAACTGTTTTATGACTGCCAAAGTGGTGCAAAACTGTTTGTCAGCGTTGATTGGTAACTTGACAGTAATAATGTGAATACGAAACATACAAAACAAACCATAAAATGTACAGTGCTTAATACTATTTATGTATTCCAGAACTATACAATGTCGATTCAGGAATTCCATAAATATACTCATTGGCTTTAAATGATCAGCTAGATATTCATATAAATCTAGATTCAACTGCTGTTTTAGTAATTAACAAACTTCCGGTATTAAGCACCTTCAAATCTATAAATATTAAGTGCATAAAGCGTATAGCAAGAAAAAATACTTTTTTAAAGCTTCGGAAACCGATATATTGCACAGAATTTTTTTTATATGATCTCATAATTGCTATGCCGTCCCTTTTCAGGTGGAATATATTAGGACTAATAGATGAATTTAGCACCCCTTGAGAATTTATAGTACAGACAGTATAACTATAGTGAGGTAATGCTGAAGGAATGCTGTACAATTATTCATGTAAGTGTTTAATACCCTCAGTATCATAATCAGTATACCTCTATATCTACAATTATAACATCAGTAACTCATTATCACAATAACCTGCAGCATGACAATGACTAGAGATAAACCTCTACCATGGCACGTCTGATATTGGAGGTAGCAATGTGTAATGTGTTGATTTGAATGATGGTCGTACACACTGAAGTGCACAAGAAGTTTCCTGAACATCGTCAATTCAGTCTGAACAATAAACAGTGATCAGATCAAAACTGTTGCATGCCTTTTCTGTATTGTTCTCTAATACGGTAATCTTAGTGGTCGTGGCCACGCAGACTGCTGCTGTAGGGATCACCGCTGTCTTTCGAGCCCACCTCATGCTGGCTGTCTGCTACGGCCCTATTTTTTGTGGTGAAAAAGCAGCAACCCCCTTCTGTCTGATTTTTTCCTGCCCTTTCTGCCATCTGCTCTCCTCTCACACTTCTCAGCAGGAGCCTGCAGTGCTGCCCTCTTAACGGGACAGTTTACCTGTGTGAAGTGCACAAGAAGTTTCCTGAACATCGTCAATTCAGTCTGAACAATAAACAGTGATCAGATCAAAACAGTGCATCATACTTTATATCTTCAATGGTAGAAAAATGTTGCATGCCTTTTCTGTATTGTTCTCTAATACGGTAATCTTAGTGGTCGTGGCCACGCAGACTGCTGCTGTAGGGATCACCGCTGTCTTTCGAGCCCACCTCATGCTGGCTGTCTGCTACGGCCCTATTTTTTGTGGTGAAAAAGCAGCAACCCCCTTCTGTCTGATTTTTTCCTGCCCTTTCTGCCATCTGCTCTCCTCTCACACTTCTCAGCAGGAGCCTGCAGTGCTGCCCTCTTAACGGGACAGTTTACCTGTCTGCCTTCGAAACGAACTTTACTCACACATGCACTACTTTCTGCATCTCTGACTCTCACAGCACCAGCGTGTGTTTTCCTGCAGGGTCTAAAAGCCTCACAGCTGGCTTTAGTCTGGCTTTGTGATGCATATACAAACAATATTGTGTTGGTTTAGTCATGGCTGAGTGCTACTTTCTAATGATTTATTCCTTAATTATTTACTTTTATTCCACGGCGCTCTGGTATACTCTGATTGGTCAATACGTCGTCCATGGCTACTATTATATTTCTCATATCACTCAGCAAACTCTTGTTACATACGAACACAACTATTCAATTATAAACTGTAGTGAAAATGACCTCAGAGGACGATAGTATTAATATTACTGTTGTTGAAGTGTTTGTCTTGTTGCTAGGCTGATTATTTTGTACATTGTATTGGACCATTTTTGTCAGTGGAAGCATCAAGATAATATAAAGATAAAATTATAAAATAATTCTCAAATCAATATTTCATCATGTCCACTTTTTTGGCAGTAGCAGTGTAATAATTGGGATCATGTACAATCAGGTCATTATCACAAAATAAACCCCAACACTTCACTTTCATCTGCATTTGGGCAAAGGCTGTAGATCCCTATTAATAATGATGAAAATTTGATTTTTGAAGAAGCCTTATGATCAAAATATAGTAAGATAATAATTATCATTATAATAATTAAAAAGGTATTTCTTTTGTATGTTGATTCAACGTATAAATCTTGTTCAAATTTCAACATTGATTTATAAGTATTTCGTTAACCTTTTTAAAACCAGTATGCATTAAATGTTGTTTCCATTTGTTTTCAACATTGAAACAGCAACTAACATTCATCAGGGTTTAAGGTCGGTTATGTGCTGGCTGGGCATGTATGTACTGTAAACACACCACCTTATTACATGCTAAAAAAACTTCACTTATGTAATATTGAATATAAAAATATTCAGTGTAAGTATTAGAGTGGATAAAAGAGAATGGAAACGATAGAGAAATTGTCTAATCTTAATCTAGCCTACAAAACACTGAATTATTCAGGCACCTGAGACCCATTTTTAGATGCAAATCTTAGATTATTTTGTTATTATTACAAGCTCCACATGCGTATATCTCAGGGATTTATGACCATGACTCATCCCTTTCAAGGATTCAAGGTTATAGTGATGGCACTGGACAAGGTCACTTCAAGGTGAGTGATATTCTCCACTGGTGATCTGATTTTTCTCTTGTGCAGTCAGCACTTACGTGGGCAAGAACAATGAATGAGACAGGTTTGCTCTGTCGCCATGACAACAAAGGAAAGATCCATACAAACCCTTTCAGTCTTCATCTGAGGATGGCAAACTCCATATCCATATCAGTTGCTTTGCAAAGATTAGTCAGCATAAGTCAGCCTGAAGGAGAAAACATAATTATTTCATAAAGAGATTTAAAGGGATGGCACTAGAAATGCAATGCATATGTCTAATGTGAAATTATATGTAGCTATAGAGTGTACATCTAATGTTCGGTTCAGATAAATTATGCAAAATGCGCAACAAGATTGCACAGATTTTCTATAAGGTAGGTAAATAGCAATATGTAATTTATGTGAAGATTCAAGAATAAAAGTTTTGTTAAAATAATGTGAGACTTCCTATCTATCCATCCATCCATCCATCCATCTATCCATCCATCCATCCATCTATATTTTTACTGACAGTTCAATAGATTTGAAACCATTCTGTAGCCTTAAATGCTAGATTTATAAATATTTATAAATAATATAATAAGGTCACACACTTTTTTAAATTTGGTGTTGATCCAGATCATTCAATAGCCAATCTACTACAGTTATCTGAGAAAATGGAAGCAGAAGCACCCAGACATATGTGAAACATGTGGAAGAGATTAATTCAAAATAATAACTTCATCCTTTTCCCCTAGCACTCAAAATCAGGGTTGTTTACATTTGGATACCCTCTAAAATATTAAATAAACTTGTGACTATAAACCACTGCTAGCAAGAAATGCATGTATTTGTTGAGGATCAGCGGTGTATTTTGCATGTTTACTATAAACTAGCCATCTTCAAATGATCGGAGCTCTTTGACGTGTCACGTGATCGACATCTTGACACGCAATAATATAATTTATGAAATCACAGTGCTTTGGTTGGCATTTGGCATTGATACAAGCACGAACGACCACTATTGTCAACCGTTTTTACATAAGAGACGCCCTAATGTGGGAAACAATGGGCCTGAGTGTATTCTACTATGCAGCTGCAGCCTCTTTAGATGCCTCAGGACTCTTGAGCGCCCATGATGTGAGCGAGACCTCCAGACCATCACCACCAGGGGGGCGTCAAATGACGACGCATGCAAACAATTTCCACAAAGAAAACGACCCCTCAGAGTACAATATACTTTAGCAGCGCTTCTATATCGTAGTCTTTTTCCACCCAAGCGTTTTACTGCCTGGTTTTGTCAGGTGAACCCCCAGACAAGATATGTCGATGCGTCGGTGCCCCCCCCCCGCGCTTCAGAATGGACTCGTCCAGTTCTCATCACCGGAATCGATCGTTAAAGAAGCCTGAATACTGCGGCTCTGTTTCGGCACGGGCTAACGTGACATCGCGAGTCTTCAGGTAACGGCGTCTGTTTATAGTCCTCAGACTGAAGTGAAGCGAAGCGAAGGTGATGAGTAATCCTCTTAATTGATACAACGACGCTAAGCTGTATTACATAACTGGCATGACGTTATGCTTTGAATGTGAGCTATAATTTGACGTTTAAAACTGGAAAAGATGAAGACTTGTGTTTGTCATTACAAATCTGTTGCCATTTTGGAAAACTGTGATTATTTTCGTTTTCCGCCTCATTAACTAGCTGAGTTATAATTGGCATCACCTGGAAATGTGTAATTAATGCCTCGAAGACTTGTGTTTGTCATTACAAATCTGTTGCCATTTTGGAAAACTGATTATTTTCGTTTTCCGCCTCATTAACTAGCTGAGTTATAATTGGCATCACCTGGAAATGTGTAATTAATGCCTTTACTATTTAAGCCAATTGCTGAGATTTTTTTTTTTTAAATAGCTAAGTTAATATTTTACAGTAACATTAACATATTGACATCCCGTGCTCTGTTACAGCGGGGGGAACAATGGAGGAACAGAAGCTGAAAGATCCTGTTAATAAAGTGTCTCTGATCAAAGGTAAAGTCACATTACTGCACTTGAGTTTCTGTAGTTTCTGAAGTGTTTCGAACCAAACTATAGTGCTTTACTGTTCCATTAGGCAATAATTTATAGGATAATAAACCTTGTTTTTTTTATATTCTTTTTTTAATTTACTTGCAGTATGTCAAAGTACTGTGGGGCTAAAATATAGATTGACTGTCAATTCAGTTATTTTTGAGCAGAATTTGATTAAATCTTTGTGATTATTTTTTTTTTAATATTGCATTAATTATTTTTATTATGCATTTTTAACATGGAAAAAAGACAGATAGAGAGGGGAATAAAATGTATTCAAATTTAGTGTAAGTGACATTTCTGTAAGATATGCGTTTTATATGGCTATAACTATGTTTTGCAGTGCTCTTCAGTAGTTCAGTGCAATGAATAAAACCTTTTGTTCCGAACAAGTAGTTTTGCAAAAATCATTTTACTATGCCCAATTTAATCATGCATGGTGGAATTTTCTTGCCATTGGTTGCAATGGAATGGTTTTGGCTGGAACGGTTTTCTAGTCTGTGCTAATACTTTAATCGTGGAGGAAATTATGTCCGTCTGACTTTGTCTTTCTGTCGGTATGTCTATCTTTCTCCTCCACAGACTCAAAAGTAAATTAGGCCAGAGCGTTCCTATGTGTCCTCGTACCCTGCTGAGAGATTGAGTTCTTGATGTAGAATGGCATCGATGAACATTGCCCACCGCAATACCTCATGAAATGTTAATGCCTCCGTCCTCTGTGCTCTGGCAGTTGTGTTTGGCCTACACAGGCTTCGGTATTTTAGCTTAGTCACGCTTTGGCATGTGAAGTTACATTTTCTGGAATTACATCTCTCTGATTGCAATGATATGTCCTTGATATGGCCATGTATGGTATACACCCTTGAGTTTATAAGATGAGGTCATATCTTTCTGGAACATTTGATAAGATGGCCTGGTTTTCAGCAACCCATATTTAGAGGAAGAGGAGCAGGTTTGTTTCTAAGTTTAGGCAAACTAGCTAAATTGCAGCCAGTAAACGTGACATTTGCAGAGCAATGCATCAGTTGAAAATCTTCATTAATGTTTTATAGCAGTTTGAAAACTTTTCCGATTCATTATGAAATGGCACTGTAATACATTAGAACTTTAAAGGGGTCCTATTATGCTTTTTCACTTTTTGAATTTTAGTCAGTGTGTAGTGTGTGCGTTTGGGCATAAAAAAGATCTTCAAACTTACAAATCTCAAAGTCCACTCCAAAGGGAGATATTTTGTTTTTTAAAAATCCCTTTTCGAGAACTACAACGAATGGCTCGTTTGGACTACAGCGTTTGATTTCCGGGTTTTGTGATATCACAAAGCGGCCCATTAGAATATCATTAAAATAATTCCCGCATACAGAAATATGAATGGTTTGGGGGGGGCGAGGTCATGGTCAGAACACTTGGTTGAGTGCATCAGACAAGACGACGATGAATTTATTCGGTCTTTTCACTTATTAGAGTGGTAACTAGAGATGAACCGAATGTTCGGCGGCCGAAAATAGCACAAAAAAAAAGCTCTCTGAATAATTTCGGTTGCCGAACATTCGGTGCATCCCTAGTTACCACTCTAATATGTCTTGCAATATCCGTGCGTGCAAAGGTTCTGCGCGATCCTCTTGTTCAATATTCTCTGGGTCTGAATCCGGCTCAAATTGGTATGGTAATATTGACTAAATATAATAACTAAACCGGAGCAGATGGAAACTTGCTGCTTTGGCAAGGGGCGGGGCAGTACTGAAACACCGTCTAAGCTGTTCGCCAATCACAACGCACTGGGACAGCTAACCAATCACATCACATTTCGTTTTTCGGAAGGCGGGCCTTCATCAAACCCGGAACTAATCGAGCCGTTTGTGCCAGGATGGGGAGAAAGGTATCGTAATAATGTAAATTATGTAAAAAATAATAGTTTTTTTGAACCACCAAGCATGAGAGCATGTTCTAGTACACCCCCAAAACAAATTCAAGACATTGTAAAAGAGCATAATAGGACCCCTTTAAAACTTTTTAGTCAAATGGCAGCTTTATTAAAACCCCAGCAATCCTTCTTGCAGATCCCAGTTTAAATCCTACTGATGACATTATGCTTTTAGGATAGATCTATTCTAAGTCAAGTTATTAATTCATGGAATAGGCCCATTTTCTGACCTCCAGGGAAATTACCATGCGATTCATTCTGACTTAATTAACCTTTGGACAGGGTTTGCACTTTGTCAAAGGGCAGAACAATCCGGCAAAGTTGAAATGCAACTTATTGATGCTGATACAGAGATAAAGACACAGATCACCCATTAACTGTTGATGAAAGAGTGATTCTCTGACAGCAGAGCGCCATAATAGTGTCTAATTATGCATGTAATAGTTCCCATTAGATGTCATCAGCGGTGGATGTGTAATCATTTCTCCAGATGAGCTGAGCAGGAGCACTGTGGAGGCCAGTGAGTATGAGAAGGTCATCCAGCGGTTGAACCAGGAACTGCAGGAGGCCAATGAACAGGCCAATTCGGGCAAACACAAGTGTATTGAACTCCAAGGTAAAAGAGGGCCTTTAAAGCAACTCTACGTAGTTGTGTGTATTTTTGTGACTTTGAGAGAGTGGAATTCACTGTTGTAAACACATCTTTGTTGAATTACAGTGGATAGCTGTACTCGTGCATTTATTGCTGCCGTAAAGCAATCCGCCCTTTCACTAAACTTACGTACTATCAGAACAGACGTTTAAGGGGGAGCGTGGGAAAGAAACGGAAGCCATTCGCCTTATTAGAAGTGAGCCATCAGAATGATTTTGAAACTTCAGGGTGTTCAGTTGCCCTAAGTGCACAAAAATTACTCTCATTTGAATATGAATTAGAATTTAAATATGAGCGACAAATACAGATTCTAGATCAGTGCTCACCTTTGCCCAACTATGCTGTATATATTTTTATTTATATAAAATGCATTATTATTTTATTTGTTTATAATAATCGCTATTAAAAAATTATAAAGATTTCATATTAACAATTAAATATTATTATTATTAATATTATTTGGAATTATTAATTATTATGGATATTTATATAAGCTTGTGAACATTTTAAATTTATTTGGAATGGCAGTCATGCTCAACAGGTCCCCCTAATGACTTGTGCTGTGTATTACAGATCTGTTGGAGGAGGAGAAAAGAGGCAATAAGCAGCAGGCGGAAGAGTCAGCAAAACAGATAAAGGTCTTACAGAGTAAGTCAAGGAGGGTGTGTCTATCTTGTTATATTTACTAAACAATGTATTATACCAAATGGTCTTTGTGTCTACATGTGCATTCAGCTCAGCTCCAGAAGCTGCAGGAAAATATGGAGGATCTCAGGGATCAGAAGGACAGCACAATCTTCAGCTTGCGTCAGGAAGCGCACGCAGCTGAGGAGGATGTGCAGGTGTTGCGCCGCACTATGGCGAAAACGGCAGCTGAGCGAGAGCATGAGGTCAATGCGCTGAAGGGGAACCTAGCAACGCTAACTTCCGAGCTGGAGAAATGGCAGTTGGCTGCAAACAAGTACGAGTGTGAGCTTGACGGTGTACAGGCTAGTCACCAGCAGCAGAACCAGCAGAGAGACAGAGCTGCCAAACAGCAAGGTACCCACAACCCCACAGACCACTATCCTCACAGATGATTGGATTGGCCTATATTATTTTAAGGCTACGTCTTAAATCATGAAATCATGTGAGAACATCAACATTTCTCATCCATGTATTGTGCTAAACCTAAATGCAAATTCATCTATATTTACGCTTCCACATTAATATGAATATTCGATTTAATAATTATTAATAATCCTCATCACCACCATCATCATCTTCATCATAATCATAATAATAATAATAATAATAATAATATAACCATACATTAAAAAATGTTTTCAAATTAGCATTAACAAATCAGTTTTCTGTGCTTTTGATAATATTGATGGTAATAATAACAACTGTACTTTCCAAATTAAAAATAAGAATTGTCAACTTCAATTCAATATCAAATTTGAGCTTTTAATAATAATAATAATAATAATAATGATGATGATTACCCAATAATGTTTGAATTATTATCATAATGTTGAAAGTATTATTTTTACCAGGATTAAGATGAATCAGAAAAAAAAAGATTTCACTGGAAAAAAAGAAAAGAAATAATTAATAAAAAACACAGCCTCATCAGGCAAAATGTCTGTATTTTGTACCAGTTAAATTAAGGTTATTTTATGTCTTCTGCACATTCATAATCTTTTTGGGGAATTTGTCCTCCCTTCTCAGAATGATGAATGATATAATGTGTTGGTGGAGGTTACAAATCAAGCCCTAGGTTCATCCAACAACAATCACAGCAGTGTTTGCAGTGATCCGATAGATATTCAGAAGATGACTCGCATTTCTCACATCACTTCCACCGTTATGTAACAGAGTAGCGTTGTGAGTCAGTGTGTGTGTGTGTTTGTGCGTTTGTGTGTATGTCTTTGGGTATGTTTTTAATTGTGTGTGTGATGCAGCAAGCGAGCTGGAGCGGCTGCAGAAGGACTGTGAGAGTGTGAGGAGGGAGTGTGCATCTCTGAGGTCAGAGAGAGAGCAGCTGGCTGATAAACAGCAGAAAGAGAAGATCAGCCTGCAGAGTGAGAGCAGCACCCTGCGCTCAGAGAAAGAACAGCTGCTGAAGAAACAGCAGCAGCTGGAGAAAGAGCTGGACAGGTCTGTCCTATGCGGTATCATATACAGTGTCATTTCCATGCCACTGAAAGCACCACATGTAATTACAAACTGTTTTAAAATCGACTGTTCAAACAGATTCCCACTCTAAACTCAGTGAGTGTTAGTTGAGTCAGTGTTGACATGTTCAAAGACACACATTTTTGTAGAGCCACAATGATTAAACTTCTTAGGGAAATGAAAGGGATCGTTCACCCAAAAATGATAATTCTGTCTATTTACTCACCCTCAGGTTGATGTGTGACATGTCTTAGGGTTGCACTACAAAAATAACTGCATGGTTGAAGTCATTAACCCCATGACTTATCATGACTACTTTTTTTGTGCTTTTTTTGTTTGTTTGTTTGAAACATGAAAAATGCAATTTTTGTTGCATGGGAAAAAATAACATACAGGTTGAGGAGGAGTGAAGAATGTCAGAATATTCATTTTTGGTTGAAATATTTGTATAGGCTTACTTCTCATCAGATATTAAAATGGGATAGGAGAAAGTTTTTAAACATGAAAAAAATGACACTTCACTATGGCTGGGTTCTCATTTTGATTAACCATTCAGCCTTTTAGTTTAAGCTGCCTCCTATCCAATGATCTCAATAAGCTTTGCACTTTACTTTTAATATAAAACAAAGTTCAGCTCTTAAATTCTGTCAGTTGTACCACAATAATTAAATAATAATAAGTCGTTTTGATGCTCTTTAATGTAGTGTCATGAAACACTTTAGCAATTTGTGTTTGGATAAATCTGTCATGGGGGGGAAAAAAGCCACTGTTTAAATGTTTGTATTTTAACAAATTGGAGTAGAAACAGTCATATCATTAAAAAGTTTATATAAAAACTGCCTTGTGTGCAATTTAAATGTTTATATGAAATCTAGTTTTTATTTGACTGTTGATTATTTCATCTAAAAATAAATAGCAATTGAATTTGGCTTCGACTTGAACCAAATCAAGAACGGAATCAAAACAGATATGAAGAATTTAATCAAATCATGAAATGTATCAATACCCAGCCCTACATTTTACCTACTATAGCTCTTTTTGCAGACTTTTGATGTAATGACGATGTAATTTCTCTGGAATCTGAACCTGCATTCTGCCCACAGCTCCAAGAAACAGAACACAAGCCTGAGCAACATGCTCAAGACCCTGGAGAAGACGCAGGTAGACCTGGAAAAACGGCTGAGTGTCCTGCAGGAGGAACACCAGAGAGCCACCAGCCAGCTGGAGCAAAGCAATAGCAGGATCAAAGAATTGCAGAAAGAGGTTATTCCCATCGTAGTTGAGAAAGAAAGAACGTAGAGCTGAGACTCATTAGCAGGCACGTCACAAAAGAGCTCTGCTCCGAAAAAAAGACCTGGCCCCTGGACACACAGACTGTGTGTGTGTGTGTGTGTGTGTGTGTGTGTGTGAGCATCAGTTGAGCCCTAACTTGACATGTCACGTTTAATCAAACATCTGCATTGTCTCTGCACATTAAACTGGAAAAGGGGAAGAGTTTCAACTATGAAACAATTGCACACTTCACCTTTTGATTTCCTTACCTTGATGACAGTTAAATTCACCAGTCCAGTAATAGCGCACATAAACACAAGCCAATCATTCAGTAATATCCCTCCCTTCCCTCCTTTAGCTGTCTTTATTGCAGCCCATCCTAGCCGTAGCCATCGGCCTTGTCCTGGCTTTGCTGTTTTGGTGCTTGGGCCCATTGTGGTAGAAAGGTACACAGTGCTCCTGTCCCGTCTCATTCCTCTGCTTAAGCATCTATCATCCTCAGGGCTATGCATGACCACTAAACAATTCTCTCAGCTTAAGCTAAGAAATACTGTCCGCAAAATGCTTCTGTTTTCCTACTACAGGTCCGCTTTGTATTATAAGACGCTCACTAACAAGTGTTTCTAATGAATCAAATGCATTTTGTAGGTTGTAGTTTTCCAGCGTAGCTCTGAGGCATCCCGGCTCTCTTTGTCCTCCACCATACGTCTTCTGCTGTCCTCGTCTTGTGTGTCCTGACCTCAGTTTCTCCGCGTCATGTCCTTGTGGCTTTTGTGTCCCCGTCTTGGCTCATGTGCATCCCTTATTGTAAACATGTTCTGATAGGCGATGCGGTACTACAGATGATGTGATCTGTATGTTTGTTCTTGCAGGGAAAATGGATCAGGTGGATGCCCGTCGCTGCTGTGACCATTGCCGTGACGGGGTATTTGCTTTCAAAGACCTCAAAATGAACATGATGAACCAGTAACAAACACACGCACCATGACATGCATACCAAGTATATGTTCCTCAGACTTGTTGACATTTGTATCCTTGTAGTCTGTGTGGTGTTAGTTTGAGTAACGAGTGTTTAAATGCAACTTCTTACTCAAGTATTGAAGGCCTTAGAATAATAATGTCACAACATTCTCTCATTTGCACCATATGTAATAGATTTTTATTTATTTATTGAGATTCTGTATGCATTGCATTTTGAAGTATCTGACTAATAACAGGTATTTTATTGAACACTGTTGCTTTGCCAAACAAACACTTAGTGAATTGCCTTATTTAACATAACCTTAGATAAACAAATGTTTATACCTCCCTAAACAAACTCTTCCATGAGAACCGATTCAGAACTGCAAAGCACACTGTAATAACCATCGAAGTTCGTTAAGTTTTAACTTGATCGTATGTTTTGCGGCTTAAAGGCCTAAATCTGCTAATAATGTGTTTGTGTCTTTGCACCTTATACGAAGCCATTAGTGATTAGTCTATGCACTGTACTTTATTGTGATAAGGATTTGACATATTAATGATGATAATGATAATCACTGTTTACCTAGGACATTAGAGTGCTAATGTGTCCGAAAGAGACCTATAATAGAGTGTTTATGATTGATCATGTTTATTACTTGTACAGAGATTTAAGGAAAACCTACCTGATCTAACAAACATGATAATTGCAATAAATAAGCAAGAGTGAAGTTCAACCCTATTAAGTCCCTGTTTAATTTTTATACATTTATTTATGCATATCAGCTGAATTGTATCTCGATAACTTTAGAGTAGGGTCAATTTGTTACCATTTTATACAATTAAATAACAAATGCTGTAAAATGCGAATGTAGGTTAATTTTATTTATAAATATACTGGTGTTTATTGTTTATTCGTGTTAGTTCATATTACCGCAGAAATAGCTATTATATTTTGTGATACTGAGTTACATGTAATGCAGTAACAGACATTATTTGTTGCTGTTATTTCATGGTACATGGCCTTTTTATAGCAAGAAATATCTTTTTCTTCATTTGGCCTTGCAATTTGCAATTTGACCACTGTAGTTTGATTCACAAACAGATGTCTCTTATGTGTTGGTTCTTTTCAGTGAATCAAAAACATAGTGTGCCCAGGGTTGCCAGCCTGAGAAACAAAACCAGCCCAATTGCTATTGAGAACTAGCCCAATCACGTTTTTAATGCGGTTTTCCCCTCAGTGGGGGGTCCCCTCCTTCGAAATGGCAAGATAAGAGAGATCACTTTAAACCACTGGCTAAAAAAAACAACCCGCAGGAAAACCACAGACTTGGCTGCACTGAGTGCGACTAGTGTTAGCCTTTTTTCTTACAACAAATGACTCTTATGAACCATTCTTTTTAGTGAATAAAAAACATAAAGTGACCAGTGTTGTCTGATTCCAGAAATTAATATCTAAGGCAGTTCTTTTAGTGCAATACTGCCTTATATTTCTTATTGTGAGACTATGAGAGCAAAGTGGACATGTGTAACCGAAATTAATCAAATCAAGAGCTTGTGAATCTGAATCCAATCAATCAGTTTGGGAAATCAATACCAAGCCCTAATAACCTTGTAAAGTATTACGATTTACGGTATACACTAATTAAAACAAAATCTGGGCACATAAATGCATCCCTGCAAAATCAATGGCTCCATAACCAAGTTTGTCATAAACCTGCAGCCAAAGGCAAACACTTCCATGGTGTAATGCAGTCCGCCCCAATGTGTCATCCCTCCTCGACACCGCATGGGAAATATGAGGACGTGCCCCGATCAAAAGAGCTCTGGCAATAATACGCCCAGTTTATTCTGGAGTAAATGACGAGTAACGTCACCAGCGATAAGGTTATCAGCAACAGTGATGTCAGACCTTCATCTGACTGCAGGTGGGAATTAGCTGAATTCCCCAGGCCTGAGGATCCCGTTTCTGATCCCGTCTTCCTAGTAAATACATTCTTCAAGCACTGATGTAACTAGAATCTGTTTTTATTATTCCTTTGCACGATGTGGGGTTGCGGCATGATGACACCGTTCATGTCAGAGTAAAAACAGCTCTCAGAGGCGCTGTATGATCATAATTATGGGCCAGGATTGGGGAGTGTAGGGCACTCCCACCACCAGCGAAGCTACATGAAAGCTTCATGCTTCACAGCTCTTATATTGCAGTTCTATAAAAAGGTTTTGGACTCCACACTGATCAAAGAGAACCATGGGTGACTTTAAAGATCGTGTTACTGCAGCTGTAATCAACCTGGCAGATGATGCACCATTGAAGAAGATACAGAAGAACACCTTCACGCGCTGATGCAACGAACAGCTGAAGTCTGTGGAGTTGCAGATCAGCGATCTTTAGTTCAATCTGAGCGATGGCCTCATCCTTATCTCGCTGCTGGAGGTCCTGAGCCATAAGAGGATATTTAGAAAGTACCACACGCGACCCACCTTCAGACAGCTCAAGCTAGATAATGTTTCGGTGGCTCTGGAGTTTTTGGATCATGAAAAAGTGAAGTTGGTGTCTATAGGTGAGTTACAACCTGCCTGAATTCTTTCAAAAGGTGTTCACAACAATCTATTAGTTGTTTTCTCAAGTGACTGAAATAAAATAAGTTACTAATTACTGAAAAAAAAAATATTTAAAAAAAAAACATTTTTTGACAAAATGATAAACAAAAATTAAAACTTAAAATATAAAAATAAAAACTAATTCAAAATATTAACTCTACAGTATATAAAAAATACAAAAATAACACTGGTCATTAGCATCTTCATTGTATCTACATGTATAACTAACAGTTTTATTTGTCTCTTAAAGAAGGTCAGCTGCAAAATCAATACGTAAATTGTGCCTGTTGTCTGAAACGCAATAGCATTTCTTCAGAAAGACATTATCAGATGTTGAGCTTAGTCTTCACCGATAATGAACTGAATTGCTGATCCCACATGTTTTCATATAAATTCCTGGGGGTTTTTTTCTCTCTAATTAGGGAGGGCAGGCTTTGAGTCAAAGTGTCCTAGTGTCAAATTTGGGGACGGCACTTCGATTAGCTGTTTCCTGGACCAGAACAGTGTTCCTGGCTGAACTCTCTTGTTTGGATATAATAGCTAAAATGACAAAAAGCATTTGGTGTATTAAAAAAAAAAAACTTTGTTACCAAGAGATGGTCTCCAAATTCAAAGAACAAATAGACACCTTCACTGTCTCCATACAGACAGTAAGGCCATAGTGGACGGGAACCCAAAGCCAGACTCAAACCTGGAGCTCCACTCAAGCCAAAGAAAGGTCGGGCCCATTATAAGCCACTGCAGTTTAGTCTTTTGATTTTGTCACTAATAATGAAGAGGGAAGAGATGCATCATGATAATCAAACATTTGTTGATGAGAACACTTTCTGCAGGTTACATTGATATGCCAGAAGGAGATAAAAATGGGCTTTGTTGTTATGAGTGAATCATTAAAGTATACATTTAATGGATTCATTCTAAAATCCTGATTCATTCAAAAACAAAACGCTACTAATTTGTTTTGCTCAGACCTATAGTGTTCAAACCGATTCACACCAAGCATGATATAAACTATAACTGAAACATTTTGATCATCTTTCTAATCCTATGAGAATTTTGTTGTTGTAATGAATAAAAAAACATTGACAGCCAATCAAAATCCACCTGACTTTAAAGAGCTCAAGCATTTAAAGTAGCAGACGACAAAACTGCAGCACTTATAATGAACAGAACATTAGTCCATTTGTGTGGATGCTAACATAGTTACTGCAGTTAGGGTTGCAAAGGGGAGGAACATTTCCGTATTTCAGGATTTTTGGAAACTTTTTGGAAAATGTTTTGTAAAGTTTTCGGAAATTCACTAGAAATGTTCCGCCCCTTTGCAACCCTAATTGCAATAGTTATTGTTCTTGGTTTGAATGGGAATAAATTCCGCTTTAGCTTTGTTTGGAAGTATCTAGAAATATTGTCTAAAATGTAAGTTGCTCAATATTATCTTCTTATTGTTAAAACAGGAATATCACACCTGCAGTTGTGCTCAATATCAGCAGCACCTGCGACCTCATTCCTACGGTCAACACCTTGATGCTGTTATGACATGTAATTGATTGTAATTGGCATGTTATGTGTCAGTTACCCAAATCCAGTTGTTTTCATAATGTGTACATACAACCTTGAGAACCTTGGGTATAATTTGATTTTCTTTTTTGTATCTCCCTCTCATATAGTTTAAAAACTCATTTTCAAATTTTGTTTCCAGTGCCTAAACCCAAAGCCTGTCATGCTACAGGAAGAGGATTGCAGCCCAAGTGTGTTAGAGTAGGTCAGCTGGCCCAGTTTAAGGTGGACACCCACAAAGCTGGGCCTGGAAGTCTGGAGGTCAATATTAGAGACCCCAGTGGGTAATAGCAAATAATCTCCATAATCTGTATAAAGATGTGTAACCCCTCTGTGGTCTAACTAAAATGTTGGTGCTGCTGGAAGTGACAAGGAAGTGTCTTTCACACAGAAGGACGCGCATGAAGGTGTATATACCTGTGAATACACACCCACTGCTGCAGGAGATCACACAGTGGACATCCCTTTGGTTGGTCAGCACATTGCCAAGAGGTTAGCTCTCATTCAACATGTTAGCAGAGAAACATTATTTAATTTTAATTTAAAGAATAAGTTTCTTATTCATCTATTACAGCCCATTTAAAGTCCATGTTGGTTCAAAAGCTGAACCACAGAAGATCCGGACATGGGGACCAGGATTAGAGGGAGGGACTGTGGGTTTGCCAGCTGAATTTTTGCGAGTGTGATGACCATAATGATGGCTCCTGCCTCATGCATTTCTGTGAGTATGCTGTACATGTGATATGTGATGATGAAGAAATCCAGGACAGTCCCTTCATGACCGCCATCAGACATTAGAGAAAAGACTTCCACCCTGACCAGGTAAACTCCTATATCCTGTCCTATTAATCATACAGACATGTGTCCAGCCCTTCATTTTATATAAATGAGATGTTTTCATTAGATGTGAAATTATATAAATTATGCATGTTGGGTTTCAGGTGAAAGTAGAAGGACCAGGTGTTTCCCAAACTGGCTGCATAGTGAACCTTCAAACTGAATTCACTGTAGATGCTAGGCAAGCTAGTGAAGGAGAAATTAAAGTGTATGCTCAGGTGCTAATACAGTGAAATATATATATATATATTTTATTTACATTTTTAATTAAAAGCAATTTTAATTTTCAGAGTGATTTGACATCTTCACAGAGAGCAGATTGAGAGTGTATAGATGTTATTGTTGCCTCTGAGCAATCTGGTGTCTTTGTCTGCTCCTACATCCCTTCATCTCTCTCCAAACACACCATTGCTGTGGCTTGGGGAGGAGTCATGGTTCCCGGCAGTCCTTTCATTGTGAGTGTATATATTTATCTTTTAAAAAATAGTGGTAAATATGATCTTTGGAGTACATAGTGGATTATGTGAAGCTATAAGAATGTGATGTACAACAACAACAACTAATGCACATTCTGATGCATTTCATTTACATGGTCTAATGAAGTTAAAGAAAACTCATTTTCCCCAATTTGGTTTGCATCTTGTTGCAGCCAGCTGAATTTTTGCGAGTGTGATGACCATAATGATGGCTCCTGCCTCATGCATTTCTGTGAGTATGCTGTACATGTGATATGTGATGATGAAGAAATCCAGGACAGTCCCTTCATGACCGCCATCAGACATTAGAGAAAAGACTTCCACCCTGACCAGGTAAACTCCTATATCCTGTCCTATTAATCATACAGACATGTGTCCAGCCCTTCATTTTATATAAATGAGATGTTTTCATTAGATGTGAAATTATATAAATTATGCATGTTGGGTTTCAGGTGAAAGTAGAAGGACCAGGTGTTTCCCAAACTGGCTGCATAGTGAACCTTCAAACTGAATTCACTGTAGATGCCAGGCAAGCTAGTGAAGGAGAAATTAAAGTGTATGCTTAGGTGCTAATACAGTGAAATATATATATATATTTTATTTACATTTTTAATTAAAAGCAATTTTAATTTTCAGAGTGATTTGACATCTTCACAGAGAGCAGATTGAGAGTGTATAGATGTTATTGTTGCCTCTGAGCAATCTGGTGTCTTTGTCTGCTCCTACATCCCTTCATCTCTCTCCAAACACACCATTGCTGTGGCTTGGGGAGGAGTCATGGTTCCCGGCAGTCCTTTCATTGTGAGTGTATATATTTATCTTTTAAAAAATAGTGGTAAATATGATCTTTGGAGTACATAGTGGATTATGTGAAGCTATAAGAATGTGATGTACAACAACAACAACTAATGCACATTCTGATGCATTTCATTTACATGGTCTAATGAAGTTAAAGAAAACTCATTTTCCCCAATTTGGTTTGCATCTTGTTGCATTAATGTTCCAGCATCTGTTGCCTTATTGAAAATCCATTTCATTTCGCGGTGGCTTTAAACCTGTCTGGTGATGATGTACTGCTGCTTAATGCTGCAGCCAGAGCAGGAATGTAATAGGATGTTTATTACTCTATTTGTACAGGCATTCCCTCTGTCAAGAGGGAATGAAACTCTGCTTATTGAAATCACGTCAAGTCACCTTTATTTATATAGCGCTTTTAACAATACAGATTGCGTCAAAGCAACTGAACAGCATTAATTAGGAAAATGGTGTCAATAATGCAAAATGACAATAGTAAACACAAATTTTTCAGTTAAAGACAGTTCATCATTGAATTCAGTGATGTCAACATCCAGCTCAGTTTAAATAATATCTTTGCAATCATGTCAACGATATCGCTGGAAATGAAGTGTCCCCAACTAAGCAAGCCAGAGGCGACAGCGGCAAGGAACCAAAACTCCATCGGTGACAGAATGGAGAAAAAACCTTGGGAGAAACCAGGCTCAGTCGGGGGGCCAGTTCTCCTCTGACCAGACGAACCAGCAGTACGGAAAAATCAATTTAAGACGTAATAAAACAGACGATGAATAATAGCATAGCATAGCTGCTGTTCCAACCAAGCAAAATTTATTTGTTTAACCCAAACTAAAGAATAATAATGTGCATTTGATTAGATATAACTGCAGTAAAAGATTATGAGATGCATTATTTGAATGCTTGGCCAAAGAGATGTGTCTTTAATCTAGATTTAAACAGAGAGAGTGTGTCTGAACCCCGAACGGTATCAGGAAGGCTATTCCAGAGTTTGGGAGCCAAATGCGAAAAAGCTCTACCTCCTTTAGTGGACTTTGCTATCCTAGGTACTACCAAAAGTCCAGAGTTTTGTGACCTTAGGGAGCGTGATGGATTGTAGCGTGGTAGAAGACTAGTTAGGTACGCAGGAGCTAACCCATTAAGGGCCTTATAGGCAAGTAATAATATTTTGTAACTGATATGGAACTTAACAGGTAGCCAGTGCAGAGACTGTGAAATTGGGGTAATATGATCATATTTTCTTGACCTGGTAAGGACTCTAGCCGCTGCATTTTGGACTATCTGTAGCTTGTTTATTGAAGATGCAGGACAACCACCTAGCAGTGCATTACAGTAGTCCAGTCTAGAGGTCATGAATGCATGAACTAGCTTTTCTGCATCAGAAACGGGTATCATGTTTCGTAACTTGGCAATGTTTCTAAGATGGAAGAATGCTGTTTTTGTAACATGGGAAATATGATTTTCAAAAGACAAGTTGCTATCTAATATAACACCCAGATTTTTGACTGTAGAGGAAGTAACCGTACATCCGTCTAGTTGCAAATTGTAATCCACGAGATTCGGTGTACTGTCTTTTGGTCCAATAAGTAATATCTCTGTCTTATCCGAATTTAATAGGAGAAAATTATTGGTCATCCAATCTTTTAAATTTTTAACACACGCTGTTAGCTTAGATAATTTAGAAGTTTCATCTGGTCTTGTTGAGATATATAGTTGAGTATCATCGGCATAACAGTGGAAATTACATGTGAGAAAACATGTATTAAAAAATGAACCAATGAGCACTGAAATATATAACTGTAATCTTCAGTTCTTTGGAAGCCTGTGATTGCTGTTCTGTAAGATTTTGTAGGATATCTGCGTCATTAATGTTTCAGGTGACACCTCACATCTGAATATTTGGGTTGAACTGTTCTGGAACAATGTTATAAATACAACTAACCACTGATTTCTAGTCGTGTCCTCTTTTGTAAGGCCAAACAAAGTAGTTTCGCCTTCACAACGAAACACAGTGTCACACACGGCGGGCTTGAGTGAGCGGCACGGCCGGTGAATTCGATGAAGGAGCATCCGGCGGGTTTGCGGCAACCACATGTGATGACCCTGGGCTGGACTCCGCTTCGTTCACGGTGAAAGCCGATCCGGCGATCCACCGTGCGAAGTTGATGTATTTCCTCAGCGACCAGCACAGATCAGCTCCAGGCATGACGAAGCGGATATCGTCCTCTTTTCGAATGCCAAACAAAGTAGTTTCGCTTTCGCAACGAAACACACAGCGCCTTCACGACATGGCGGTGGCGGCAGCAACAATACTACAGCGTGAATAAAAGTTAGCCTTCTTTCTTTGCGTGAACATTTGGGCGGAGGTATGCAAATCTTCCCACATCATGACGTAGACATGTGGGGGCGTGTTAGAACGAGTCGTTTTAGGTAGGTGTGGCTGACTCTTAAATTTTATAAAGAATATCTCTTTGGATTTGAGACTTTAGTCTTTGCAACTTTACAGATCTTCTTTATGCACCAAAAGCTTGTAACACTCCAAAGAGAAAGGAAAACTTGAAATCGCATCATATGACCCCTTTAAGCCCAAAGTATACTTCACTTTTTTTTTAAGCATACGCTAGCGGTCGACGAATGCGCTCTTGAAAGCTTCATCTTTGTCCAGCATCTGCTCTGTTTTTCTCCAGAAGTTATGACTGATAAAAATGTATTTGTACTCTTTTATACTAAAACAAAGTATACTTTGGACTATAGTGTCTCAGCTGCTTTGGTTCCAGAAGTACTTTTTCCAATTTTTTTTTCCACATTTTTTTTGACTGTTGCACTCTATGGATCATAGAGTCATATATGTGTTATTTGTTTAGGTGAACTGGACATCACAGTTGAGGGTCCATCTGAGGCAGATGCGTGCTGCTTGGACCGTAAAGATGGTACTTGTATTGTGAGCTACTTCTCAACTGACCTTGGAGATTATGAGATCCAAATTCAACATGATGACATGCCTCTCCGAGGTTGTCCTTTCAAGGCCAAAATTGCTGGTATGGCAACCCCAAGAAACCTCAAACCAGTATTTATGATGTTATAGTGATCAAACCTTAAATTACTACATGCATGGTATTTATAAACCCAACACAGATGGAAATATGAGAAGGTCACAGGTAAAACTGGGCAGTGTGGTTGACTTCACCCTGGACATCACTGAAGAAGATATTAGCCAGCTCTCCGCGAGCATCTTGTCACCCACGGGCAATGATGTTCCCTGTTTGCTAAAAAAACTCAACCTGACAGCCATCTCGGTGAGCCACCTATTAATGTACACACAGCTGCAGCTGGGAGAAATGAAATGACAAGCATTAATGAGCCTAAACAAATAAGGTTTAGCATTTGACCAGATGCATCGAAGTATACCCACATCTCTCTTTCCATCAGTCAGGCAGATATAGCAGATACCAGCAAGGTGAAGGCCTTCGGCCGAGGCTTACATGCAGGACACACTTTCTGCACATCTGAATTTGTGGTGGACATTTGGGATGCAGGTATGATGCTATGTAATCCAAATTAATTGGTATTAATATATGGACTGTGTGTTATGATGCTGTAAATTTTATATGTAGTCTAAAATTATGTAGTATATTTTATTATTAACCTACAGGATATGGTGGGCTAACGGTTGTAATTGAAGGTCCCAGTAAAGTAGATGTTCACACTGAAGAGCTGGAGCACGGAACCTGCAATATATCATAACGCCCAATCAAAGCTGGGAACTACAAAATCTCCATTAAATTCTCAGATGAGCACATTCCAGGTTAATAGAGCTGCATTATGCAACTATGTGTACTTTTTTCTATGCATTTTATTCAACAAGGACACGTTAAATTGACCAAAAGTGACAGTAAAACATTTATAATGTTACAAAAAAATTCTGGAGTAATGGCTGCTGATAATTATGCATGTATAAATGTGTATATATAAGTGTATAAGTGTAAATGTATTTTTAATCAAATGAATGCAGCCTTGGTGAGCATAAGAGACTTCTTTCAAAAAATATTTAAAAATCTGACTCCAAAGAATTCTATATATTTTATCTTTTGAGTAAATTTTTTGTATTTATTTTAAGTGCATATAATTTATTTATATTTAATTTATTGGCATTATAACCATTTATTTTCTCTTTTGCGAAATTGCTCTTAAAATCAATTTGGCTCTAAGTGGACATGAGGCTTCTGATTTTACTTTCTCTAAATTAGATGGTGTAAAGTATAATAAATTAATAAATATTAAAATTCCTTTTACAGCTGTGGTGACAGACCGTGGGTTTATGAGAGAGAACATCACGTACAACCAGAAAGCAGCTCCTATTGCCCACATTGGGAGTGAATGCAGCTTAGCCTTCAAAATCCCAGGTTAGATGAATAGCCCATCACACTAATCCAGGCACTATATCTGACTTCTCGAGGACTTTGCAATGCCGTTAACAAAAATACATTTGCCTTACACTACAGGTTCTGATGCTGAGACTCTGTCTGCTTATGTGCATGAGCCATCAGGAAGTCCAGGAGAGGCTGTTATTGTTGCTACAGTCAGTGACACCTATGCAGTGAGCTTTCTAGCTAAAGAGATGAGAGTTTATAATGTGCCAAGGTCAGACAATCCCTGGTAGGCCACTCCAGTACACCGTCGGCCCACTTGGACAGGGAGGATGTGAAAAGGTCCAGGTGTGGGGGCAAGGCCTTCAAAAAGCTCTAGCAAGTGTTCCAGGTATTCCACTAATATTTCTCTCTTTCTGTTATTTGTTAGTCCGAGGTGTTTTGTTATGTACTGTGACAGCTGGCTAAGTCAAATGTGAGTCATTTCAAAAGTATGCATTGATTTCATTTTGCAGCTGACTTTAATATTTGGTCCCGTGAGGCCGGAGCAGGAACTCTGTCTGTCTCAGTAGAGGGTCCTGGAAAGATTGAGCTCCACTTGGACGATCAGCAGGATGGTTCTTGCATTGTGTCCTACACTGTTCAAGAGCCTGGTGGGTAATTCCTGTAATGCAGTATATGTAATGTTTGCGTTTTATGTACATTGTCTGGACATGTTCACTAAAACGGTGCACAAGACTTTCAGAAATATCCAATCAAGATCAGATACTTCAACTTTAATTATGTACGGCTTTAATAGAATGACTAAAGATAACTTGTATGATGATGTCAACTTGTTAACTGTGATCAATGTTTGATTATATTTGAAGTTTTGATATCGGTAATTGTATTGAACAGGATGATTTCAAAGTAAGACGAACCAGCTAATACCACAAAACACAACAGAATTCATCAAATCCATTGCTGTGCTATTGTTTTCCCACCAAAAATGATGTGAATGTGGGGAATCATGTCATTAGAGCTCTAGAATCATTTAGAATCATTTAAAATAAATTTGCGATACTATGGTAAAAACATATCTACAATTTTAAAAATTGTAAATAAGATGTAAACAAAAAGATTATTGGAGTACATTTTAAAAGAAAATACTAGGCTTTCAGCTTTTCTACTTGAAAATGTCACACTTAATTCAACATTACTTGGTATTTTTTGTAATTTATTGTGAAATTTACTAGCAATTTCTGAGTGAAAATTGTTTCTACATTTTTTTTTTTCAGTTTAATGTTTAGTGAGTTTAAGTGAATTTTGTATTTTATTCACTATATTAAGACTTAAGACCCATTCAAAGCAAAGACAATAACTATAGACACATCCACATCACAACTATAACCATTACAACACAGAAGAAATATATTGTTAAAATTGGCTTCAGAATGATTTTTTTCAGCTGATGATTATAAAAATATTGACAGCCAATCAGAATCCATCCTGCTTTACACTAATTCACTAATATAGTTATTGTTATATATTAATATATATTCAACATCAGCATACTGATTGATGATTTTCTGAGGAAGAGAAGGGAGCATAATAAATTAAGCATATTTACAGAATTTGTTCTCCTGCAGGTGACTGAGGTTTCAGTCATGTTTGATGAGGAGCATGTTTCTGAAAGCCCTTTCTATGTGTCTGTCAGTGCCACCAAAGATAAGAGTCTCACACAAGGACAAAATGGCTATGGTATGAATTAGCAATGTTTTGGAGACTATTTCCATTTTGCATGGAAGATACTTGAGTTTGTAAGGCCTGATGGTACTTTGTTCTTTTCCACCCATAGATCATAATCAGATGTGTAACAGTTATGAGGAACCCTCTCTGTCAGACATGGAGATAAACACAACATCTGACAGCAGTGCTGAGCCAGTTTTCCTGTCTAATGCTAGTAAAGTCATCTGCCATGGCCCAGGCCTGAGTCAGGGCTTTCAAGGATGCAAAATCACTTTTTATGTGGACTGCAGTAAAGCTGGTGAGTGCAGCTTGACATTAGTGAGAATGTTAAGTAACTCATTTCACGAAGTAATGTCTCCAGAGAAATGTCTCTCTCAGAACTCAGTGTAGCTGCATTTGTGTTGTAGGACGAAACCTTCTCTTTGTCAGCATGCATGGTCCCACCGTCCCCTGCGAGCGGGTGTCAATCATTCATATGGGCGGACATCAGTACAGGATCAACTATGCTGTCAAAGAACGAGGAAAATGCATATTAGCAGTGAAGTGGGGAGATGGACACGTTCCAGGATCTCCATTCCATATTACTGTTCTGTGAAATACCTTCATGTGTGTGTGTGTGTGTGTGTGTGTGTACGTACACTACTGTTCAAAGGTTTAAGGTTGGTAGGGTTTTGTGTTTTTGAAAAGTCTTTTATGCTCACCAAAAATACAGTAAAAACAGCAATGTTGAGAAAAATTATTACAATTTAAAATAACCCTTTTTCCTATTTTCATATACAGTGGGTACGGAAAGTATTCAGACCCCCTTAAATTTTTCACTCTTTGTTATATTGCAGCCATTTGCTAAAATCATTTAAGTTAATTTTTTTTCCTCATTAATGTACACACAGCACCCCATATTGACAGAAAAACACAGAATTGTTGACATTTATGCAGATTTATTAAAAAAGAAAAACTGAAATAACACATGGTCCTAAGTATTCAGACCCTTTGCTCAGTATTTAGTAGAAACACCCTTAGTATTTTATTCCTTTGATGCAAAGCTGAATTTTCATCAGCAATTACTTCAGTCTTCAGTGTCACATGATCCTTCAGAAATCATTCTAATATGAATCAGAATCAGAATCCGAAAGAGATTTATTGTCAAGTATGCTTGCGCATACAAGGAATTTGTTTTAGTGACATAAGCTTCCAGTACACAGAAACAACATCAACATACAGACAATAAAAAATAAGATGAGAATAAAAAAAAAAATACACATGTAAATATAAATAGACAAATATTTAAAAATAAATCGAAAAATGTATAAATGGTATGTACAGTTGTGCTATAGATAGATTGGAATAGAATAGAATGAGATGCAGGGATGTAATAGGATGGAGGTGGTAACAAATAAATATAAGGTTATTGCACATTTGTATTGCATAATGTGGGGAACATTTAACTGTTCATGAGGTAGATTGCCTGGGGCAAGGTAATCCCAGTGTCGATTTGGTGCTGAAGAGACATTTTTTATTATCATCGATAATCATCGTGCTGCTTCATGTTTTTGTGCATTTTTCAGGATTCTTTGATAAATATGAAGTCCAAAAGAAAAGCATTTATTTTTATTTTTTAACGGTGTAAAAGTCAATGTAATGCATCTCTGCTCGATGTAGTATCAATTTCTTTAAAAAAAACAAGTCAGAACAGTAGTGTACACTCAGTATGATTTAGTTTTTTAATGTTATAATTTTAAAATATATTCTCATTCTCTCCAAATAGATTTACCTTTCACTTTATTTAATGCAAAACTAAATTGAACGGCTGGTTGAAATCACACGTTTTAATTTCAACTCCGAACAAATGTAAAATGTGCTTTTATAACTTTGCTCACAATGGTCAAAATATAGTGATGCCTTTAGATCTTGTGAATGCTTACAGATTTCTAAAAGATGTCAACATAATTGTGCTAGGAACATAAATGCAACTAAATGGCTTAATGTCAAATGGAATGTATCTGGAAAAAAATTATTTGTGATATGAAATCTGAAATTCTTATCAGTTCATTATTAAAACAAACAACTCTGTATCTTCATTTAATTTGATTTTTATTTTATTTATTTATTTTTGTGGAGTAAGAGGAATATTGCATTTTCCATCTGAACTCATTGATTTCTTGAGATCACGAGATCACCACATACAGTTTTCTCTGGATGCCATCTCGGTGTTCATTGGGGTAAGCACTAAGCAGACAGCTGACATGGACTTTTATGAAGTTATAAGGACAGACAGCACACTTACTGGCTAAAGTATGATGTTTAAATGGGACTTTTGGATCTGTCATTTAAATCTGCTTGATTAGAGCTGACTTCACTGATGACGTCAATGTAGGAGTAACCCTGAAGTAAGTTCATTGCTCTCAAATTGTTCCAAATCTGTTGAGTCAGTTGTTATTATTTAAATGATTTATACTTTTAACCTCAATCAAAGGTTTAGCTGTCTTATTAATAATAGTGAGATATTGTATTTGTAGATACATGTTCAGATTTGTAAAATATGTCTGTGAATGTATAGACGTTAAGGAACAATTAGACTTTTTTTTTTAGGCAGCGACACTGAAATGAAGAGATAAAATGATGGTCATGTAAATATTTTAAGCGCATGGTGAGATATCTAGGTTACATGTATTGATTAGTCACAAACAGATGCTGCCAGACCCTCCCCCATCCCTCACCCTCTTTCACTCTGACCTGTACATATGGAGTCTTATAGCAGGACAACAAAGGTATCTTGAAGTTTTACTTATAGCATGTGTAATATATGCCAGTCATTTCAGCATTTCTGCTTGTAATTGTGTGCTGTGTTATTCTGCAGGGTGTTTACTAGATAAAAACAGAGTTGCTATTGATCAGGGTATGGTGAATATGTTTGTCATTGCTGCAGGGACTCTTGCTATTCCTCTCCTCCTTTTCATGGCCTCTTTTATGCTGTGGCCATCATCACTCATCAAAGTCTATTACTGGTAAATACCACTTATAAATAATATATACATGCATATTACTTTATAATAATATATAAATATCCTTCTTTAATTAGAAGTGAAGCCCAACCTCCTGTTTTTCATGAAAAGAAACAAAGTAATTTTCTAGGATTTAAAGAATTAAAAATGTATGACATGAAATAAATAAGAAATATTTACCATTTTAATTTTTAGGTCACCAAATCAATTTATTTATTTATTTATTTTATTTTAACCAAATTTGTGACTGACATTTTATTCAAATTGTATATATTAAATACTGTATATCAATAATAATATTAATATAAATAAATTAGAAAAATTGCATGCATAAATAAACATTTTCATTGTATCAGTCTTTTGGACCAGATTGTACATATTTTTAAATTTATTATTTATATGAACACATTTTATAGTTGCACTCAAAAAATACTTGGAGCTTAATTTAAGATTTATGTATTTGGTTGTGTATAAAATTTGCATTCGTTTGAATCATACAGTTTTAACAAACTATAAACTTAAAGTAATATGACTTTAAGTTTATATACTGACATAAAGAAATTATATTGGTACGATTTCATGGCATAGCTTATTATTAACTGTTTGCATCTATTTGATTATATTTAAAAATTAATTCAATCTTGGATCTTTTGATCAAAGACAAAATTCAAATTGCTAAGAATCAGCATGAATCTGTGAAAATGTATTCCAAGTAAATGGTTAAAAATATGGCAAGCAGTGTTCAATTAGTTCAAATGTAATTGAAATGAATTGGATTTGTTGATGATAAATATATAAACCTGGTTATTGTGTATTAAAACACATTCAGTTTATTAGTACCATTACAGAAATGTTATTTATGTATGACTGACAAATATGCGTCACATTAAGTTTATTAATTTATGTTAGAATTGTGTAATCCAAATGGATGGAAAACTATATGTAATTCAAATATATAAATCATAGATATTTTTGAGTGTGTGCATGTATTTACATGCTTCTTTTGTCTATATAACTTTTTATCTATGTCATTTGTTTGTGGAGGTACTGGAGGAGAACTCTGGGTCTGCAGGTACGTTATGCAGACTGCAGGGGTTATCGCTTCTGTTACTCATACAGGGGGAAACCAGGCCTCAGGCCCTCTGTACTCATGCTGCATGACTTCTCTGCTCACAAGGACACATGGCTCCCCATGGTGAAGGTATAGTATGTTTACATGGCCTGGCTGTGAGGTACAAAATGAAAATGTTGGTCCTTATAACAGCGATAAGCAAATTGTGTCTTCATCCTATACAGTACCTTCCCAAACATCTCCACTTGCTGTGTGTCGACATGCCGGGGCATGAGGGTACAACACGTACCAACACAGATGACTATTCTATCCAGGGCCAGGTCAAGAGAATACGGCAGGTATTGACTGGATGGTTACGTTTTTCAGTGAATATAGGGTACAAATAGGTGCCCCATGAAATGACCGAGTCCATATACTAAACTTAATTTAAAATAAATTTCCTACTCCGTTACCAATCTAGCAGATTTATTTATTTGTTTATTATTTTATAAATCTTGTGTGTTTAGTGTTCATGGTTGTTTCATGTTTATGGCTAGACAATAATATAGGCTTTTAAAATATTCCAAAATGTGGTAACAGGGATGCAATTAAAATATTCATATGCACTATTGTTCAAAGGTCTGGGGTCAGTAAGTTTGTTTTGTTTTTTTGAAAGAAAGAAAGATAAATTAATATTTTTTACTTAACAAGGATGCATTAAATTAATCAAAAGTGACAGAAAATATAATTCACCAGACGGTTTCTATGTCAAATAAATGCTGTTATTTTGATCATAAAATTCCACATTCCACAGAAATATTAACACCTTATTAACATATAACTGTTTTTCATCATTTATATAAAAAAATAAGTGAATATTGAGCAGCAAATCAACATATTAGAGTGATTTCTGAAGGATCATGTGACACTATTACATGTCACAGTATTACTGTTTTTGTTGTGCATTTCATCAAATGGAGCCTTGGTGAGCATAAGAGACATAGAAGAACGTTTTTAAAAAATCATACCAACCCTAACTTCTAAACAGTAGTGTAAAATGAATAGAAACTCTTTATAGCATTTCTGTAAAGCCTAAAATATAACTTAACAAAACCTCCTGAGGTTGACAATCAACTTTTCCAAAAGGTTAAGCACCTTTTTTCACTTTCCAATTGTTTAAGAAAAAGAGATTCAGGCCCTATTTTGTATCCTGTTCGTGGAAACAGCCAAATATTGCTCTCATGGAACCTACTTCTTTGACTTGGAATGACATTTTATCATAATGAAAACCTTTTATGATCACAAGGCAGCATATTAAATGCTTGTATTGGCAGCATTTGTGAATATTCCTTTCACACCTCTCAGTTTGTATAGGCCATTCGGCTAAACAGAAAGCCATTCCATCTGGTGGGCACTTCAATGTGTGGGACTGTGGCAGGAGTGTATGCAGCCTGTCATCCCTCAGATCTCTGCAGTTTGACCCTCATCTGCCTAACTGGTTAGTCGATATATTTAGTCTTTGACACAAATGCATGGATAAATTCATATACATAACATAAATACAAACCAAAATTAACTATTAAGGCCCGTTCACACCAAGAATAAAACCTATAAAGATTAGTAGATTGTTAAGATTATATTAGCATCCATTATTGTTAAGATTATATTAGATCGTTATCATTACCATTGTTCTTGGTGTGAACTCCTTCAAGGAATAGTTCATTCAAAAAATGAAAATTTGCTTAAAATGTACTCACCTTCAAGCCATCCAATATGTAGATGAGTTTGTTTCTTCATCAGAACAGATTTGGAGAAATTTAGCATTACATCACTTGCTCACCAATGGATGTGTCTGAACGTCAGCACATTTTCAGCAAATTTTCATTTTGGGGTGAACTATTCTTTTAATATCACTCCTGCATGGTCACATTTTTCACTGAAGGTCTGAGGAACCAAAACGAGAGCAAGTTTGACAGTCAGATGCATGAAGTGGAGCACAGCCAGTACACACTGAATATTCCTCTTATTCCATCCACCCCGGAGGAGATGGAGGAGATGCTGAAGCTCTGTTCTCACGTGCGCTTCAGAGTGCCTCAACAGATTAGTCACACAAATGTAATGTAGAGTTACTCTAGATTCAAAACACACCTAACTTTCATTATAGATTCTTCAAGGTCAGGTGGATGTTCGGATACCATACAATGACTTTTATCATGAAGGTCGGTACGAAAATAGGCTTACCCACTGCAGTTATTTACTATTTAATGGTACAGTATGATACAGAATGTGTTGTTTTTAATAATTTCTTTGCCTAAAGTATCATCTCTCTAAACTGCCAGTTTTCGTGGAAATTATGAGTGAAAATTCAAAATATGCCTTGCATGAGCACATACAGCAAATAACGACCCCTTTACAAGTCATCTGGGGCAAACAGGACCAGGTAGGTCTAAGCCTGCATTCAATAGTTATAAATAGAAAGCATTAATATTTTAAATTAGTTTTTTTTTATGTCTATTATTTTTTACTTTTTTAAAGAGCATCTATTTAATTTTTGTTTATTTATTTATTGTTTAGTTTTAGTATAGCTAAACTAAATGAAAATAAGAAATGTTGCCTTGATAGCAAATTTCTTTTATATTTTATTTGATTTCAGTTAACGTTTATTTTATTTTGTGGTTTTAGTTAACTTTAATAGCCCTGATATTCCTGTCTTTATTTTCAGGTGGTGGATGTGTCTGGGGCAGCAGTGCTCATGGAAGCTCTTCCAGGCTGTCGTGTTGATCTGCTGGAGAACTGCGGTCATTCTGTTGTGATGGAGAGACCACGACAAACAGCCAAACTCATTTTAGATTTCAGCATCTCTCAGCAGAGCACAGAGAGTGCTAGCACCAAGAAGAAATCCAGACAGTTCAGGATATCAGCCGTATATTACTAAATACTGACCCTGAAGTATATAACAAACTTATCATTTTCACTCCAATCATTTTGCAGTATGTTCAAATGCAAACAGCCTTTTGATCGATTAAAGGAAAAGATCATTCTTATAAATAAAAGTATATGGTAACACTTTACAATTGGGTTTAATTTGTTAAAGGGGTCATATGATGCTTTTTTAAAGATCATTATTTTGTGTATTTGGTATAACAGAATATGTTGACATGCTTTAATGTTCAAAAAACACATTATTTTTCAAATACTGTACATTATTGTAGGTCCTCTATGCCCCGCCTCTCTCAAACACGTCGTTTTCAACAAAGCCCCTCCTTCCGACAAGCGCAGTCTGCTCTGATTGGCCAGCTGACCCAGTGCATTGTGATTGGCCGAACACCACAAGCATGCGTCGGAAATGTAACGGCCCTTACCATAATCGCGAGTGTCAGCTTTTAAAGTAAATATCATGACAGTTAATAATGTTTATTTTTTTAGAAATAGCCTTTGTGCACAGCCAGCCTTGTACTCGTCTAGGTTCAAAAAACTGTCGTCCATAAAATGCGTTGCACAAATTCGAACATCTGGGTTGTGCTGTTCTGTTGTAAATAAATCTTAACCAATGATTCCTAATTGCATCTACTTCCGGAAGGCCAAATAAAGTGCTTTTGCTTTCGCACTGAAACACAGCGTCTCCCTGACATGGCTGCATCAACACTACTGCTGTTCCTGAAACCACGCCGCCTTTCTTTGCGTGCACATTTGGCCGGCATTATGCTAATATTTACACAGTGACGTAGATATGTGGGGGCGTGTTAGAATGAGCCCGTTTTAGGTAGGCGTGGCTGACTCTTCACTTTTATAAAGTATATCTCTTTGGATTTGAGACTTTAGTTTTTGCAACTTTACAGATCTTCTTTATGCACCAAGAGCTTGTAACACTCCAAAGAGAAAGGAAAACTTGAAATCGCATCATATGACCCCTTTAACATTAGTTAACCAGAGCTAACAATAAACAATACTTCTACAGCATTTAATAATCTTAATGTTCATTTCAACAATACATTTTTAAAATCAAAAGTTGTATCTGTTGACATGACTTAATGCACTGTGTGAACTAACCTGACCAATTGTATTTTTATTAACTATTTTTATTATCTATTAAAAGATAATGCACATTATTAGTTCAAATTAATGGAATAACTAATATTTACCAATGAGATCTTGTTGTAAAGCGTTACCAGGTATATTGATGGTAGAGTTATGGCATCAAATGGTAATAATTTTATGTATTCCATGGTACTGATACTGATATTATGTAACAATGCGCTTAATTTGATGGGTTTTAGTTAACCAGAGCTAACAATAAACAATAAACAATACTTCTACAGCATTTAATAATCTTAATGTTCATTTCAACAATACATTTTTAAAATCAAAAGTTGTATCTGTTGACATGACTTAATGCACTGTGTGAACTAACCTGACCAATTGTATTTTTATTAACTATTTTTATTATCTATTAAAAGATAATGCACATTATTAGTTCAAATTAATGGAATAACTAATATTTACCAATGAGATCTTGTTGTAAAGTGTTACCAGGTATATTGATGGTAGAGTTATGGCATCAAATGGTAATAATTTTATGTATTCCATGGTACTGATACTGATATTATGTAACAATGCGCTTAATTTGATGGGTTTTAGTAATTCGGAGTCCTGTCATTTTATTTAGCACTGAGAACCATACCTCTTTAAGTTTAAATCCAGTTTATGTCATTTAAATATTTTTGCCATTAAAATATTACAAAATTGAATATTTTGTTTGTTTCAGGTGGGGTGATCATGGATTTAAATATTAGCATAATGATTAAAACATTAATATTGCTTGAATTATGCAAAGCACAGTTGTGGATTAATTAGAAGAAACATCTACTACATTGTATGTAACAATTATTAATTATAAGGTAAGCCTATGGTACAATAAACTATGATTTACCATGTCCAAAAAGTTGTGGCTCTTTCTCGTTGGTGAAATTCTGTCAATAATTGTCACTTTTTTAGGAGTGATGTAATATTTGTGTAAAGCAACATTTATCCCCAACTTTAAAAGCAGTCTATCATTGCATTAGATCAATATTTATTTAGCAGTGCCTTTGAGTCCCTTTAACACAGAGCTGCTGTGTTGTTTCTGCAGATGTGCTGTAATCCTGTCACTGCCATTAATGTGCGCTAGTGTGGGTCACGTGACAGTGCGGTGCGGCTGCTGTGTTCTCGTCTTTGAGCCAAGAGGTAGCAGCTAACATTAACAGAGTCCTGTACAGCCGCAATCAAAACCGACGATTAAACCCCTCAGGCCTGGAGACAGGTAAGGATGGGGTTGTCCCATATAGTGTGACTGCCAGGAAAAACGTTTATTTTATTCATTTGTCACTCTTACATTAGTAGTTAGCAGGGAGCTAGCGGTTTATTATGATAGCTGGTTAGTAAAGGTTACTAAAAACGCTTCACTTTATTAAAGCATATTCGTGTTTTTAATGTCAGATGTCATCAGGCACAGTCGCTGGACGTTTTTAACTTATTTCGAGGGAAACGGTAAATAATTACGATTCAGAAACCCTGATTAATAACGTTACATGCCTTACCAAAACAGCTAGCGTGCTACTGGGCATCCAGTTTTTTTTCTTCTTATTTTTGACATCAATTCATTGAGCTTCCTCACACAGTAATGCATCCTGTGTTTATCTCATTGTGTTCTTCATTATCGTCTCAGATGTGTTAAAATATTCAGATTATCAAGTGAGGTCGGTATATATTTATGTGCCTTAAATGTAGGGCTAATAAGTGTCTTTTTTGCAGGTCTAACGTTACCCAACTATAATATCCGAGCTTCTTCTGTGGGCCAGATCGGTCTACCTGTCCTTATCAAATGGATAATGGGGACTGGGGGAATAGCAGGGTATGTATGCGCAGAAATATTTAACACAAGTTATTGTTACAAAGTGTTTATTAGCCACAGTTGTGTGCTATGCAGAACTGCTATTGGAGTAGAATTAAAAGTAATTGAAATTCAGATATTTGTATAACTGTAATATGTGTTTTAACTTGAACAACCTAATTAAGACATTTTGGCTTGATAACCTTGTCTGAACATAAAATTAAGTATGTTTCAAATGGCACCTGTAAAAACATTTTAAAGTATATATATATATATATATATATATATATATATATATATATATATATAATTAATGAATTTTAATTTTATGGACCAAGGTTGAAGAACACCATTAACTATCTTGAATTTTATGAATTGCAATAAAAATGGGTTGCTGTTTTTCTTAACTGGTCAGACTTTATTAAAGCCCATTTACACCAGGAACGATAACTATAAAGATGATGTTGTCTGCCAATTTAAATGCTCCAGTTCTTTAATGTTGGTGGATTTTGATCTGGATTCTCACTGTCAGATATTTTATTCTTTATCAGCTAGAAAAAAAAAAGTTATGAAAGTGATTCCAATGATATTGTTCCTCTGTGTTGTTAACATTATAGATGTGGTGTGGATTTTCCTATTCTCATATAATAAGAACCATTATTAAAACTTCATGTATAGCTATTCTTGGTGTGAACAGGCCTTTACAGTTTTCTTTTGCTAGATGATGAAAAATCCCAAAAGTAGATTTCCAGTGAAAACTTCTAGCTGTAATTCTTTCAAACTACACCCACCATCATCGGCACAGACCTTTAGCCTGTTCTGACTTGGCTTGTTATATTTTCTAACTGATCAGATTAAAGGTTTTCCCTTAACTGACATTCAAATGGGTTAAAATGTTCATAGATAGATGGGCTATTTGTCTGTCTGTCTTTTTGTCTGACCGTAAGGTCTGTGTAACCTTCAAATTATAAGCTTTAAAGAGTATTTTAAACTTTAAAGCAAAATGTCAAGCTGACATGCTTAACAAACCTTCCTTTTCTATTCCAGTTCAGCATCCTGTAGGTTGTCAGCAATTTGATTAAGATTTCAACACATACATTTTTCCCAAATTGTTTCAATGAATGGTTTCAGCCCTCCAAAACAGTGATGTTTTGGACAGCGCTTCTCCAGTGACAGATTAGCCTCATTAAAATTCCCAATGAACCTATTGTTTGATTATATGTGATGAACTGCATTACTGATTCTCTGCTTTTGTCCATCGCTTGTAGTTGACTCACCCAGTCACCTTAAATGTTGGAGGTCACCTCTACACGACCTCCATCTCCACTCTTCAACGTTACCCAGACTCCATGCTGGGCGCCATGTTCCGCGGCGACTTCCCCACCACGCGGGACGCTCAGGGAAACTACTTCATCGATCGGGACGGGACGCTTTTCCGCTACATATTAAACTTCCTGCGCACATCCGAGCTCACTCTTCCTGTTGACTTCATGGAGATGGACCTTCTGCGTAAAGAAGCTGACTTCTATCAGATCGAGCCTTTAATCCAATGCCTCAGTGACCCAAAGCCTCTGTACCCGCTGGACACCTTTGAGCAGGTGGTGGAGTTGTCCAGTACCCGCAAGCTTTCTAAGTACTCGAATCCAGTAGCGGTTATTATCACGCAACTAACCATAACCACCAAGGTCCACTCGCTGCTGGAGGGAATATCCAACAACTTCACTAAGTGGAACAAACACATGATGGACACCAGAGACTGTCAGGTGTCCTTCACCTTTGGACCATGTGACCACCATCAAGAGGTATCTCTAAGGGTCCACCTCATGGACTACATCACCAAACAGGGATTCACGATCCGGAACACACGGGTGCACCACATGAGCGAGCGTGCCAACGAGAACACAGTGGAGCATCACTGGACTTTCTGCCGGCTAGCATATAAAGTAGAAGATTGACCAATTTATGAATGTGCTACCAAATGTGGTTGCTGCGGTTTCCAATTCGATGTTTTAATCTGTAGAAATTCCATTGTCAGTTGAGACCAAGCAGAAGAAAGAGGGAAGGAAATTTAAAGGATCACATTCACATCATGCAATGCAGAATATTTAGCAAAATCATTCAAATAATATATGATACAAATGCATTTGCAATATGTATTCAGATAATACTCAAGCATCTTTCAGTATTCTGTGAACACCTTGACCACAATCATAAAAAAAAAAAAAACAGATTCACCAGAAATTATTTCAGGTATACATTCTTTCCTTCAGATCAGAAATCTGTCAAACATTGTGCACTATGTGCAACATCAAGATGTTAGCGTGCATGTATTTCTAACATATTCTTTAACTATTAAATGTCCACATGCTGTAAATCGAAATCAATTTCACTGATTTGTTCATCAGTTTCATTTAAAAAAGAAAAAAAGCATCAATAGGAGCCAGTTGTCTTATTTTATTGTACTATATTAGCCCATTTCGAAGGTAAAATATCTTAAAGGCATAGTTCACTCAAAATGGAAATTCTGACATCATGCCACCATTAAGTTGCTCCAAAAATGTGAGTTTCTTTCTTCTGTTGAATACAACAACACAATACATTTTAAAGAAAGTTGGTAACCCAACAGCCATTGATTTCCACTGTGTTGTTTTCATACTATGGAAGTCAGTGGCTACCGTCAACTGTTTGGTTACCAACATTCTTCCGAATATTTTGTGTTTAACAGAAGAAAGAAACTTTGAAACAGCTTGAGGATTTGAGGGTGAGTAAATGATGACAGAATTTTCATTTTTAGGAGAACTGTCCTCTATTTAAGTTTTGTATTGTATAAGCATATAGCAATGATGAGTAGTCCCTGTATTGTCAGGGATTTGGTAGAGTCCTGACAGCGGACCTATTAGAACACACTTCACGCCGCCATATTTTCCTGTTCTGTAAGCGCAGCGGTAACATGCGTTAAAACCAGTGTTGAAGGACAGCTGCTCGGATGTTGTATTCTAGCGATTAAAACTCATTTTTGTCAGTGCATATTATTGCGCTGTGCTTTACGAAGGGTCTTGCCGTTGACTGTGTTTTGAAAGAAAAAGATGTTTAGAAAAAGTCAGAACCTAAAATATTTATTAAGTCTTGTACCTGGAAGAAGACGTTTTGGGACGTACAGATTTTTGCCCTTGTTCTTCTGTATCGGGGGCGTCATGGAGTGGATCATGATTAACGTGAGAATAGGAAAAGAAACGTTTTGTAAGTATGCTAAGTCAAATCTTATGTATACTATACATACACGCCTCTCTCTTTGAAGCGTTTGTGTGCATCATTCTGCGTCCTCTTTGCGCAGAGCTGTGCTGTTGTACTGCTTGTGCGCTTCCAGTGTGAATAATCGTTCAATCTTTAAAGCAAAAATACTTATAATGTGTATCATTAATCTTAATTACGTAGGGGTGTTTAATTGACATTATGCTTAGATTATGTTAAGATGAATATATTATACATGAATATATTTATGTAGGCCGAAGTTCATTTTAATTATGTATTGGTTATTGTTATTGACACGTGGTTACATTATTTTCTGGCTTCACAGATGATGTCTATAGAAGAAAACAATCGGAGCGGGAATACCAACACAAGACTGAAGAGGGCTTGATTGTGCTCACAGAGTCTGAAGCCAAATGAGATCATCAGAAAACTCTGGAAATAAACGATCACCATGACAAAACCGTCTTGAGACTTTTGCACACTAACACACTTTTGATATCATTCAAAAATGGGGATATTATTATACATCAACTGTAGGGCAGCTGTGACATGGACTGCGTGATTATGAGGACAAATGTGGTGCAGAAGGCTGCTAATGTTTGTTTCTGTAAGGAAAGTGGCAATTGTTGTATTGTCTAAAAGATAAAGATGGTTATTTCTGCAATAAAAACGTTCTGTTTTGTGATTCTAAACAATACACTTTTTTCCTAATTGTGATGGAAACAGGCTTCCATAATTAAAAAATGATGGTCAGTTGTAATGCATAGGCTACTTTGTGCATTTATATACGAGTTTATGAAGATTAAGTCCAGCAAATATATCAAAATGAATTTATTTACCAGCACTGTCAGTAACAGTAAATATCTGTTGCACTGAATATCTTTTTCCCATTTTAAGTTTATAGACGTTCTGCCTCATGAATTATTTTAGTCTTTTTTGCAGTTTTTAGTTGCAAAACCATTAGCAAAATATAACAAAATGATTACATTGTAAAAAAAGTTATTGTCTGTATATGCATCTTAATGTCTAAATGCTCGATGCCCTCAAAAGTACAAAATCATTTATTATGCTGTTAAATCTTTGTGAATGTGCTGTCCAACATCCAAACAGTGGTTGCCAGTTGGCCGGTGGCTTAAGGAACATTTTCTTCTTCTCAGCAGATCACTTGTAGTGTCCAATTGGTAGAGCTCTCAGACAGATGAAGCTGTTGGGATGCTGGGCCAACGTTATCGGGTTTCCATCGAGCCGAACCTCCTGCATGTTGTACCTGATATAGTTCGTGTTATTTCCTTTGCAGAACGTGTCATCTGTCATTGATGTTATGTTGTTGTTCTGAAAACGATTTTAAAGGATTTTACACATATAGGGACACACTAAAATACTACAGTCTATAAATATATTGAGATTACAATATAGTGAGGACCATACATGCAGATGAACCACGCGCAGGCTTTCTGGCAGCGGCGGGACGGCCTCCAGCCCATTGTCTCCAAGGTACAGGTATGCCAGCCTGGTGAGTTTCTAATGCAAAAGATAGAAGCCACTCATAAGTAACAACAATGTATTATTTCAGATTCTTTCTTTTATTCATTTTTACCTTGAAAATGTTTGCTTTTACTCCCTTTGTTTTAAGAACATTGTGGTTGACATTGAGAGACACAAGTTTAGCCGGCAGCATTGGCAGTTTGACCAGCTTGTTCTCAGCTAGTGTTAGTTCCTCAAGCTGGTTGAGTTTTGAAAAGGCTCCATCTTCTATTTCAGAGATCAGATTGCCAGTCAGGTCAATTCTTCTAAGTGTAGCTGTAAAACAACGCAATATGGATGTATTTACAGATTTGGACATTCCCACTGGGCTGCAACTGAATAGGTTTTTTATTAACTTTCTGTCATCATTTACTCACTCTCATGTTGTTCCAAACCTGTTCGACTTTATTTCTTCTGGGGAACATAGAAAAAATGACTTTAATCCATGCACTCATAAAAATAAATGGTCCAAAAGGGTTTTTTGCAGCAATGCCTTAGAAGAACCATTCAGTAAACAGTTCTTAAAAGAACCATTTTTTCTTACATTGCTCCAATATCAAGAACCTTTTGTGTATTGGAAAGATTCCATGGATGTTAAAGATTCTTCATGGAATCATAGATGCCAGTAAAGAACCTTTATTTTTAAGAGTGTACAATGAAGGTCAATGGGGTCCAAATGTCCAAAAAAAGGAAGTCACAGGGGTTCGGAATGACATGAGGTTGAGTAAATGATGACAGAATCTTCATTTTTGGGTGAACTATTCCTTTAAATGCACAAAACCTTCTAGGTTTGTCTCGTGACTCTAAGGGACCTAAGAACACTTTCTCTGTTCTGTTTTAGAGCCATTAAAAGTCGCAAGGAAAATTTCACTCAGTTGCTTTGATTACATTGATCTGGTTCCAATCATTGCACATTGTGTCTTTGGTGGCCACACCTAAAAAGATTTTTCCCTCACCAATATCTGCAAAATCTTTGTTGGTAATTTGAGTGATTTTGTTGAAGCGCGCATAGAAGTAAGCCGTTTCCCTTGGCAGTGATGGAACTGTTGTCATGTCAGGAGAAACCTCCTCACAGTACACCGATCCAGTTAAACACACACACATCAGGCATGTAGGAAGTTCTGAAAAATAAAAGTAGAAATAAATAGGCTTGAATATTATTTTTAATCAAATGAATGCAAAACTGAAGTAATAAACAATTACCCTTGTCATCTTTATGGTCTGCTCCTGGACTTTCATCATCTGTATCAGCTGGACTATCATAGTCTGTGTTAAGAATGACCTTTTTCTAGTAAAGCACATGAAAAGAAAACTAGTATTTTGTTTTCTCTCAAAACGAACAAGTTCAATCGTTTCACATGATATTTTGCCTTTCGATGAGCTCATGAGTTCCCAGATAACTTGCCGATGGTGCTGTTTCCCATTGGATATCATATAATCCTATTATGGATTTAACAGGTTTTCCATTGCATACCTTTCTTGGAACATATTTATGATATCTGGAATTCTGATTATACAAATATATATATATATTCGTTTTAGACATCAAAAACATTAACATGCTAAGCAAAATCCTATTTTAATATCAAAATGTATGCAAATTAGCATTATCAGCATTAAATTGCCATACCTTTGGTTTCTTGGCTTCCATGACAATTCTACTCTCTGAGATTAATTCTTCATCTTCTACTATTTTCAATATCCCTTTGTGTTTAGGCACCACTTTACTGGTTCTTGCCGGTTCACAAAATATCCACGGCACGGTCAAGAAAAAGAGTAAAATCCTCAGATCCATCATCTCGTGAGGAGAAACGAGGTCGTTGTGGTTTGTGAAGAAGAGAGAGGAGCAACGCAGTGTGTCACAATCTGGAATTCTGATTATACAAATATATATATATTCGTTTTAGACATCAAAAACATTAACATGCTAAGCAAAATCCTATTTTAATATCAAAATGTATGCAAATTAGCATTATCAGCATTAAATTGCCATACCTTTGGTTTCTTGGCTTCCATGACAATTCTACTCTCTGAGATTAATTCTTCATCCTCTACTATTTTCAATATCCCTTTGTGTTTAGGCACCACTTTACTGGTTCTTGCCGGTTCACAAAATATCCACGGCACGGTCAAGAAAAAGAGTAAAATCCTCAGATCCATCATCTCGTGAGGAGAAACGAGGTCGTTGTGGTGTGTGAAGAAGAGAGAGGAGCAACGCAGTGTGTCACAGCCTCAGAGTAAAATGAAACCTTTAGAGTTTCTCTCACCTCTATTCCCACCAAAATAAACTGCTGTGATCCACGTTATGCTTGTGTTTTGTGCATATGCATGTTTTGAAATTGTGCTTAATTGTGTAAAGTGGATAAAAACAACTTTGAAATCGATATATTTTGCCGTCTTCTTGTGAATAAGCATTATCTTACAATAAGATGTGTGTTCCTTCCTTTTGTGATTTAATGAGACATTTTCAGGGAACACTGTGATTCGGAAAAACAGAGGGAAAGGGGAGAATGAACAGTGCTGGCCATGGAAATAAATTGTGAAGAAGAGAGAGGAGCAACGCAGTGTGTCACAGCCTCAGAGTAAAATGAAACCTTTAAAGAGTTTCTCTGCAGTGGCTGCCTGTGAACCATTAAAAAACAATTCATGAAACGGGCCTTAACCCACTCTGTGCTGTCTTGAGGTTATTTAACAGATCACTCACCTCTATTCCCACCAAAATAAACTGCTGTGATCCACATTATGCTTGTGTTTTGTGCATATGCATGTTTTGAAATTGTGCTTAATTGTGTAAAGTGGATAAAAACAACTTTGAAATCGATATATTTTGCCGTCTTCTTGTGAATAAGCATTATCTTACAATAAGATGTGTGTTCCTTCCTTTTGTGATTTAATGAGACATTTTCAGGGAACACTGTGATTCGGAAAAACAGAGGGAAAGGGGAGAATGAACAGTGCTGGCCATGGAAATAAAGGATGGAATTCAAAAGGAAATTATTATTAGTTCAGGAATCTTGGACTGCATGTTTGAATATGGTAAACTTGCAAACTCCAACTCTATGTGTTGCATCCATCTCTATGTGATGTTCAAAAGCTTTATTGTTAGAAATGCAGCTGGGTTTGTTTGGGAGGTATCAGGGGATGGATTGAGAGAAAAGGGAGAACAACTTCTGTCCCCCTATTTTTGAGAAAGTGCTGTGAAATACATTTCAAACATAATTCAGCTGACATGCTGTAACTTCACCTACTATTGCTTCTAAGAAGTGCTAAAGATCTGATGGCTTAACAGAGATCTGCAAGATTTTGAGCAGCGTTAAGAGTACTATTCATTATTACATCTTATTTTATCTGAGGCATTTGATAAACAGAATTAACCAGGTGTTCAAACAAATGCATGCCAAGACTTTTAAAAGGCACTTCCTCGACCTCCCTCTGGGTGCCATTACTTAACTTGATGGGATGAAGGATTAAAGTCAAAGAAAAGAGAAAGAAAGGGCATAGACAGACTAGACAGTGTAACATGCAGATAAAGAAAAAGATGGGCAAAATTATTATTGTAGGCAAAGCATCTTTGTGGCAAAGTCTGGATATTATTCTGCATTTTTTGCCTGCAGCTCTACGAACTGATGCATAATGGAGAGAGTGTGAATAACTCAACAAACATGAGAGTCAATGAGTGGCTTGTTTCAGCTGAGTAACAACAAACAGAGTCCGACAGTGACGATACCTGGAAAACAGGCCTTTTTTGAAGTATTCTTTGCTCCTAAGACACTAAATAGCAACAAAACCACCACATTATATTGCATACTGTATAATTTACTAATCACCTGATTATCATTATGCACCAATGTTTTAGTATTATTAATACACTATTAATAATTTGAATGATATATTTGCAGTTTTCATTTTAACCTCCTGGGACCCAGGTACAGACTTTTGACCTCTGTAGTGGACATTATATTTTAGTGAATTTCTCTGAGACCCTACATGTCACAGTTATAGTCTAGATGTCCTGTAAGAAGCATATTCAGGGCTTTTCAGAGATACCATATGTTTGGACGTTTCACCATGACCACTCCATCTCCTTGGTCTTTAAAGGGGTCATATGATGCTTTTTTAAAGATCATTATTTTGTGTATTTGGTGTAACAGAATATGTTGACATGCTTTAATGTTCAAAAAACACATTATTTTTCAAATACTGTACATTATTGTAGGTCCTCTATGCCCCGCCTCTCTCAAACGCTTCGTTTTCTACAAAGTCCCTCCTTTCGACAAGCGCAGTCTGCTCTGATTGGCCAGCTGACCCAGTGCATTGTGATTGGCCGAACACCACAAGCACTCGTCGGAAATGTAACGCCCCTTACCATAATCGCGAGCTTCATCTTTCAAAATAAATGTAAAGACAGAGCCCGAAAGGGGAACAGAGTCTTGTGACAGACACAGTGATGAAAATCTTAAAGATTCCTAAATGCATCTACTTTCGGAAGGCCAAATAAAGTTCTAAAGTTTCGCCTAGAAACACACAGCGTGAACATTTAGGCCGCATTATGCAAATATTGCCACATAGTGAGGTAGATATGTGGGGGCGTGTTAGAACGAGCCGTTTTAGGGGGGCGTGGCAGAGTCTTAACTTTGATAAAGAATATCTCTTTGGTTTTGAGACTTTAGTCTTTGCAACTTCAGGGATCTTATCTATGCACAATCAGCTTGCAACACTCCAAAGAGAAAAGAAAACTTGAAATCGCATCATATGACCCCTTTAAAAATGGCTGACATTAGTTTAGTGACCAAATTTAACACTCTTATGGAAATATGATATTTTGTAATTATCATTTAAATCTTACTAATTTTTAAACTGTCATAAATCAACATCTCAGGAAAATGTTTTGGGGTTTCAAATCAAAATATGACTTTTTGGACATCGATTTCATACATGTCCACTGTAGAGACACAGCATGTTTATTATGCATTTTGGGAGACAACAAGTGAATAGGGAAAGAAATTATATTTCAATTAGATATTATTATGAAAATCTTGCCAATTATTACTCTTCACCTTGGATGTATGTAAGATGCAAAATGTATCTTTCAGTTTCTTCTTTAATGTTTTAAACAACTGCAAAATTTACACCAAGTAAGGGTTTCAAAATCTCTCATAAGAGAGACCCTTCCATTACGTTGAACCTTCTTGATCGGTTCGATCGTCTGGTTTTTAGTTTCTCCTTCCTGTGGGCTGATGTATCTGCTGAGGTGGCACTTTTAGGCCGTAGCGGTGAGGACTTGTAGAGAACACAAATGGATCCATCCTCACCGATTCGATAGGACACCTCGTAAGGGTCCACCCACAGTGTCAGCTCTGTTGGAAGTGATGAGAAAAGCTGCTCTTGTGTAAATCCAACAGCAGAGGCTGCTTTTCCTTTAAGCGGGTCCATTTTACAGTTGATCCGTAAACATCTGTAGCCAGAGCCTCTGCAAGGAGCTTGAGGAAACCAGTGGTGCTGATAGTGCTCTGGAGTAAAAAATAAAAAAATAAATAAAAATGCATACAATAGCTTGCATACAAAATTTTAAAGCATACTAAAAAAATGTAAAGCCTACTAAATTTTAAAGCATGCTAAAAAATATAAATATATATAAAATATATAATAATAATAAAGATGATGTCAGCTTTTCTGGGAGAAAATAATAAATTCAAACGAATCAAAACATTGGGTGTCATTTTATGAGATATAGCTACTCAGTTAATAGAGAGGCTATCATCTCTTCTCACCTAGTAGAGCATTAGTGAGTGTGTGAGTGAAGATCTGCAGCTGATCTCCAGTGAGAGTCGCTGCTGCTCAGTAAACCGCTGATGAAAGTAGCAGACTGACACCTCTGTTTTCATCATGTTTCCAGCAGACATGTTCTTCACGCAAAAGATATGTGCTGAAAAAAAGACAGTGGCTGAGGAAACAAATAATGGTAAATTACATGAAATTCTACAAGTGAAGGCAGTGATTTCAACTGATTTTAATAACAAGCCGACGGACTACAACAAATATTAGACCCACTGCAACTAGAATATTAGCTAAATGAACTCTTTGCAGAACAGATGAGTAAAGCAGAACTTCTGAAACAATGACGTCCTAGAGCATGACAAATCAGCAGTCACGTGCGCCGGTGGTTTTAATGTTTTCATTTTAATAGTAATCATGTTAATGTGTGACACAGATTTAAAACGACAGTTGTATCTAGATCATAACTGTTTTGAGTTTTTGGGCTCTGTGATGATTTTGAGTGAAAATCTGAAGAATCTTAAAACATGTTAAATGGAACTGGTAGCACATTTATTGGTAATTGAACGCATAATCAAGACAAAATATTTATTCAACAAATTAGCAAGGTTTGCAGGTGAGATACTATGTGAATAACATGCACTCAAATTCTGTGGTTTTCAGAGGTATTCTGGGTGTGCAGATTCTGAGTGGGCCTGGTGATAATCATGTATGATTTCAGTGTATTTGATCACTTCATGGATTTGGTAACTTCACCTTTGAGGGTGGAGTTCACTGAATATTGTGCATGTATAGCTAGTTGCCTTTCACAATTAGTAAGATACTTTATATCTTTGATGGGGAACTACATATTATATAGTGAATAAACAATATTTATTTATTTATCTTCTCGATTAATCAATTGCTTTGCTAGAATTTGACAGACCTTTAAACTCATTGATTTAAAACCATTTTGCTTTGCTAAGTAGCCACAGACAATTATGCAACCGTTCTTAAGCAACTCTGATGTTGCCATGTTCTGAGTACAAGTAGTGCCCTAAACTAGAAAAAAATCTGAAAGATGAGTAAAGAGATTATACACTACATAATTCCATTAATTTAGCATACTGTATGTATTGTAATTCTATTGATAGTTTTCACGTGACGTTGCACCCTGGCGAGCAAAATGAAGCTTTGTTCCATTGACCGGCAGTTATTTTTACGCTGATTGCATTAAGTAGTAAAGTAGTAAAACGCAGATATTAAAACGCGAAATTCAGTAAACACCTTATTGATAATGTATATTTTGTACAGGCAAGCAGATGAACCCAGAATATAAACACAATATGCAAAGTTTCACATTAAATTGTTTCCCATAGAAAACCATTATAAAGAAAACGCTGAACCATTAAGCGGATTGCATATTCCGGCCTCATCTGCTTGCCTGTGTAAACTACCCTTACCAAAAAGTAGTATACTTCAAGTTTATTTTAGTAAGTATACTTAAGTAAAGTTCAAGTATATTTTTAAGTCAACTTTATGTAGTAAGTATACAAATGTCAGTGTACTAATACTATTTCAATACATCTTGGGACTAAATTGGCCCACTTTCTTGTATATAAAAGTATACATTTAAGTATGCTTTAAGTATAACAGTAGTAAACTTTGAGTACACAACTAGTTTACATCAAAATGTTTAGTTTGTACTGCAACTATACTAAAAGTGAACTTATATGAATACTGATATTTACTAATTAAATACTTGTAGTAGCATTTTTAGTACACTTTGAAGTCTCAGTAAACTACTAGTTTAGTAGTTTTATACTGCAAGTATACTCGTAAGTTTTCTTTAAGTGAACTTTACATCATACTTGAAGTATACTACTATGTCCCTATTTAGGTATTAATTTGTATATGAAGTATACTAATAGCACACTTGAATAAACTTCTTTTTCGTAAGGGTATGCATCATACCCTCACTGAATTTGATCTTTTAATATTACTGTTTTAAATATATTACGGCATTTTAAGTGTTTTTACAACGTTTTGTCGCACTGTTTAATGACTGAAATATTGCCGCGGGTGCTTAATATGGATTGCAAATGGCCAAAACTTGCATTTTGTTCACATACATCTTTGTTTTATTGTTTTGAGAGGTGAGCTAAATACTTGTGGCTGGGGAACAAGTGGAAAATTGGCAGGCTTGAGCTGCAGTTCTATGGATGTTTTGCCCTCCAAGTCTTCGAGCCGGTCACGTGACTGGAAGCTATGACTTGCAGGGTGTGGAAAGGGAAAGACCCGCACTCCTTACATTTGAAAGATACGCTCCTCCCCTTATCCACAAATAGCAAAGCAGAAGCTGGGTCCTCGAGCTTTCTGAGTATAATAACACCAGTGGAATCTCTTCACTGTCTGCGGAAGGGAAAGACAGAGAGAGAGCAGTATTGTTGAAGTGAAACCCAACACATTTCAAATGAGGTAAGGAGGTCTTCTTTTCAGTATATTAAGCTTTGTATGCAGTTCTGTGAGCCTGCTTCCTCAGTGCAGAGTTCCAGATGTTGTAGCTACTAGGCAAACAGTTGTTATATATAGACAAGTTCTTTAGAAACGGCTGTTTGAAACCCTCTAACACCTCTAACAGACCTGGTTTCAACATGTTATCTGCCGTCTGGATTACTTACAAGCAGGGGCGGTGTTTCCGTATGCCAGTCCATACACTAGCCCAGTCAGGTGTGCCGTGGAAACTTATCCAAACTTCATATCTCTATTATATTTCGTTATTATTATTTTAAATCAATGCCATTGGTCTTCCTTGTGTCTGTTTGAGGGTTTTACAAATCTTTACCAATGAAAAGCATTTAAAAGAGCTTGTCACTCAAGCTCGTAACGCCACTCTCAAACTGTCAGCGAAACCTCATAACTTCATAAACCTCATAACTTCATAAACCTCATAACTTCACCCCGCCTCCATTCAGATTGACGCGCCACGCACAGCCTGGAGACAGATCTCCGCATGTTCGCAATGTAAGGGTAAATACATATCAGAATCAGAATCAGAAGAGCTTTATTACCAAGTATGTTTACACACACAAGGAATTTGACTTGACGACAGGAGCTTCCAGTGCAGAAGAAAGTACAAACATAGTGCAGACATACATAGGAATAACACAGTAGGGATGTAATATAACACTAATATAATAAAAAAAGAAAAATTTAATAATGTACTATATACAGAAATAGAAGTATAGGAAAAAATTTAATTGTTTAGATAAATGTACATATATGTTTATTAGTGTGCAGATATGTTATTTACAAAGTGTGCAGTTTAATATAAATATACTATGTTAGTTGTGATGGACGATGTATAATTATGAAAGATTAATTGTTCAGGCTGAGTATAGCCTGTGGGAAAAAACTGTTCTGGTGCTCAGTGCTCTGTAGCGCCGGCCAGAAGGCAACAGTTCAAAGAGAGAGTGGTGTTTAATATAACTGTTTAAAATAACTGAAGTTTGAAAAAGTACAGCGTCACCCTAGTGGTCCTTGACGTAAGGCCAGGGGGTCCGTATAAAATATGAATTTGTGTATACATTTTGTATATTTTGACATGACATTACCATGAAAGAAAAATGCAATATAGCTGATGATATGGCCAAATACTGGACAAGTCAACTAACTTGAATTATACTTGACTGCATTTGGTCCTCACAAAGACACAAATGATACATAGCTGAGTCAGTGTTGTTCTGGGGGTCCTTGAGGATGGTTCTGATTTGGACTGGGGGTCCTTGGGGATGGTTCTGATTTGGACTGGGGGTCCTTGGGGATGGTTCTGATTTGGACTGGGGTCCGGTTCGCCAAAAGGTTGAGATTCACTGACGTAGACTAACCATGTTCCGTACACTTTTCGCTATCCACCGCACGCCAGCGACCACTCCTCCGTTATTGAAAGACAAACAAGCATGTCTGTGTGATCATTCTCTGCAGCAGCAGCATAGGCTGTTAACTTCACAATTGGTCACTAACCTTAAAGGAGTAGTTCACTTTCAGAATGAAAATTATGTCACCATTTACTCACCCCCACTTGTTCCAAACCTGTATGAGTTTCTTTCTTCTGTTGAACACAAAAGAAGATATTTTGAAAAATTTTGGGATCTGAACAGCTGATGAACACCATTGACTTCCATCGTATTTTTTTCCTACTGTGGAAGTCAACGGTGCTCATCAACTGTTCCCAACATTTTTCAAAATATCTTCTTTTGTGTTCAACAGAAGAAAGACCTACTCCTTTGAAGCAGACACATCCTGATCCCTGACAGAGTCTGTCATGAGGTGTTAACTCTCTGATCACAGGTCTCACCTGAAAAGTAGCCAAAACTTTGATCAGAATATAATTAGGTCGTTTGTATTGTAAATTTAAATAGTTTTGGATATTCAAAATGTGTTCTTAAAACCTGATGAATTGTTATTGTTCTTGAGTGTGTTTTGTTTTTACTTGTTACAGTTCAGACAAGTGAACTTTTGGGGATAGGAATAGGGAAATTAGTTAATAATTTAAAAAACATCTCCTAAAAGTTCTAAAAACGAGAACCACAATCACATGATGTTTTAATGTTACTCATCAGTTTCATGATCACATTTTTGCAATAACTGTATATAGTCAGTTAGTTTATTTAACCGTATTATTTTTAATTCAGGTCTTTTCTTCCACATTGACCTGCCCCTATCTTTTAAAGATGTTTTTACACTTCTGAGTGCCTGCTTGCATGCGATTCAAATGTTCCCGTTAATATAACATTTGAAGCCTGTTCTTTCCCATTGAATCACATTGAACTACAGAGGTGTTTTTCTGACTCTTCACATGCAGGATGACCGGCAGACTGCTCCTCCTCACTCTCTCTATTCTCTCTGGCGCGCTGAGCTGCTATGGCTTCAGAATTTGTGCCTTTAATGTTAAGAGTTTTGGTGATTCAAAATCAGCCGATGCCAAAATCATGAATTCTGTATCAAGGGTAAGAAGATTAACAGTACAGTAACTTTTATTTATTTTTGTAATATATAAAAACATCTTGCAAAATGTGTTCTTTTTTGCAGATTGTATCTCGCTGTGACATATGCTTACTCCAGGAGGTCAGAGATCAGAAAAAAAAAGCCATGCCACGACTGCTTGCTGTGGTCAACAGGTAGATGATATGCAAATATTTAAAAAAAAATAAACAAAGCTGAAATCACTGTAACCAGTCAGATTTAAGAGATAAACAAATGCACAGTGCATAAATGCTGTTATGTTATATTTTGTTTCCAGACTTAATGATAATGATTATGAATATGTAGCAAGTGAACGTCTTGGGAGGACACAAAACTATCAGGAGCAATACGTTTTTGTTTACAGGTATGTGTTCAGCACTTCTGTACATTAGGACAATATATAAAGACTAGGAATGGGATCACACTTATTATTGTCTGATATTAGAGATGTTTTAATTGATCAGTATTAGTCGATATTGAATATTTAATTGTGATGAACATTTAGATTGAATTTGCTGTCATTTAACGCTCCCTTGAAGTTCTTTAAAACACCAATAATTGAATAACATTGTTAAATGTAATTTTTAGCAAATCACAAAGTGAATATCCATTTTTATAGTTTATATTATAATGTTGTGATGCCTAAATTCACTCGTTGCATTCAAATGATTCTTTTTAAGATGATTCTTGATCACCATAATTGGTTTTGGAAATTTCTGATCTTTTTTTCCCCTCACACAGGAAAAGCACAGCGAAGCTGAAAAACCAGTATCAGTATCCAGATACACAGAAAGGGGATGTAGATGCTTTTTCCAGAGAACCATTTGTGGTACATTTTCAAGCCCCTAAAACAGGTAAAAATAAAACAGGGAAAATGTATGTTGAATTTTGGTCATGTGATCTCATAATGTCTCTGTTAACAGTGGCCAAGGATTTTATCTTGATCCCGCAGCACACCACTCCTTCAAATGCCACCAAAGAGATTGATGAACTCTATGATGTCTTTATGGACATTAGAGCACGGTGGGAAATTGAGGTATGTTGGCAGATTTCTAATATTATAGAGTATATCATTGAGATTAAATGGCAAACTTAGCTTTTTTGTCATCTTTGCAGAATGTGATGTTCCTTGGAGACTTCAATGCAGCTTGTGGTTATGTGGCTAAAAAGAACCGTAAGAACATCAGGCTCTTCTCTGACCCGTCTTTCATCTGGCTGATTCAGGATAACGTGGACACTACAGTGAAACAGTCGACTGTCTGTGCATATGACCGGTATAGTAAAATACTCAAATCAGCATAATACAATGATGTTAATGATTTGCATATATACATTGCATAAGGCCAACCTTTTATTCTTTGCTCAATATTTATCCATAATTTTTTTATGGCTAATCCTCAGAATTGTTGTGCATGGAGAGCCATTTCTCAGAACAGTTGATCCGTCTTCAGCACGGCCGTTCAATTTTCCCAAGGAATTCCACCTTACAGAGGCCGAGGTAAGCCAAAATCAGCATTTACTGTTTTTATTTTGCACATGGTCATGTCATTGAACTTCAGATTGTCTGTTATAGGCCCTAGAAGTGAGTGATCACTACCCCATCGAGGTACTCCTCAAAACTCAGAAAGTATTATTCAAAGGAAACAGCAAAGCTTCGTGTTTTCTGCCTACAGCGTTTGTCCTGAACATCTTACTGCTACTGCAGATCATATGAACACGAATGTACCAGAAGTGGATTATTCATCTCAACTAGATGGAAGTGAAGACTTTACTTTGCTGTTACACAGCTGTTATGTACTTGAGCTCATACAGATCCACAACCGCATCTTCAGGATGTGCTGGATAGTGGATGCGACTGAACATTTTTTTATAGCTTCTAGAAATGATCATTGAAAATTAATTTTTGATAAAAACTCACTGTATGATTTGCTGTTTGATTAATTTAATAATTAAAAGTTAATTCATTGATAATTAATTGTTAATCAAGTTTTCATTGATATCTTTGTAAAATATGTACAAGGCACAAAGAAACAAATCCACAGAAAACTCTAGTGGCAATAACACAAAATAACTTGTTTGGTTTTTACTTACCAAAAATATTTTCATAATTACATTATATTAAAAAATGTATTGTCCAATTATTTACTCTAAGAATGTACATCTATGTTCAATTTAATTAGTCATGCATGGAGCCATGTGGCAAAACAAAGCATCCTGCAGAATTTTATGGTCTGACAAGACTGAAGTTGAGCTGTGTCCTGAAGGCAAAACAATGACAGGAACAACCGAATGACAACTGTTCTGGAGAAAATGTTTTTGAAATGAACAGAATTTCTTTAAATTGCCCCCAATGTTTCCATTCTTCCCTTAATGATGGTTAAGAACGTTATGTAACAATTTCTTTTTTTTTTTTACTTCAATGCACCCAAACGTTTGAGTGGCAGTGTACTAACAAGTTCAAAATGCAAATTATGAAACTAAAGACCAAGACTGTAAATCAAAGAATGGACTTTATTTGTGGTCATTAGAGCCTTGGTTCACACAGATGAATGTGTGTGCTTAGTTGGCGTGCAGGGCCTTCCAGTGGCTCAGGGGTCCACAGCTGGGGATATACTTCACCCCACAGCCATCAGGGACCACACGCTTCTCTGCCAGCATGTTATCAAAGTCGCAGGCATTGAACTTTGTGAATCCATACTTCTTGGAGATGTGGATCTAAGATGAAGAATATAATGCAGACTGTCAGCATACCACTTTCACACAATTATCACCTAGACACGGTTTTCAACTTCATTTTACATACCTTCTGACGGCCAGGAAACTTGAACTTGGCTCTCCTCAGAGCCTCAATCACATGTTCCTTGTTCTGGGCCTTTGTGCGCACGGACATGATCACCTGGCCAATGCGCACACGGGCCACTGTGCCCAGAGGCTTACCAAACGCACCACGCATACCAGTCTGGAGCCTGGAGAGGAGATGAACAAAGATTAACTCAAAAGTAGTCAAACAGAAATTCTATTTGAAAAATTAAGCAATTTTATGTCTCCATGGTCCCTTAAAGGGCCCAGCACTGCGCAGCTAGGCTCATACACAAACCAAAGACTTACTGTCTGCAGCCTTTGCACACCACACAAGTACAAACAACCCGTCTAGTCGGCTTAATAAGCTGCAGGTAAGAGTCTCAGACCACACTCATGCTCACCTATCAGCTCCGGCACAGGATAACATTTTGTTGATACGGATAACATGGAAAGGGTGCAGGCGCACGCGGATGTGGAAACCATCTTTACCACAGGTCTTCACCATGTACTTGTTGGCACAGATACGGGCAGCCTCAAGAGCTAGAAAATTAACAGATTAGAGGGGGGAAAATGAAGACCGTATGGATCAGAAATAGTTTGAAGTAAAACATTGAAGTATAAGATATGAACAACAGTATTGCATTTAGACCCCTCACCTTCACTGGACAGCTGCTCATATTCATCAGATACCATGTGAGCGCACATGGGGAACTCATCCACCTTTGCCTTCTTCCTGCCCAAGTCGAAGATCCTGATCTTGGGATCTGAGTTTGGGAGAGGGATGCATTCAATTAGAACAAATCTAGAATTTGATTCATTAATAGACGACTTTTACTAAAATTTAAACCATTATTGTCCATGCATTCAGGGTACCCACATATTTTGATCAGTGAATTTTTTAGTTAGTGATAACGCTAAGATTTTTAGAAATATATACAATTCACAATTGAACTTCAAAACCAATTTATTAATCATTTTAAATGATCACCATCTCTTATGAGTTTAACTTCACATAAAAAAAGTTGATTAAACATGCTCTAAAATCAAGTACATTAGACATTTTTCAATTTCAATGACTTAATGCCTTTTTAAAGCTCAGTAAAAGGCATTTTAAAACGATGATAATTCCAGATTGCCCATGACATGGGATTTTTTTTTTTGTCTACGCTTTCATAATAAAGATGGACGTGTGTGGTCTTCCATAACTTACCAGGAACACCTCGACAGAAACGGGACTTCGGGTAAGGCTTGTTCTTACAGTATCTGTAGCTGCAAGAGACGACTGACAATTAGCAAGACTTAAAACCACCGACACACAGAACTACTTAAGTTCAAAAACGTGATTTACACAAAGCTGAACACACTAAATATAGCATATTATATTTAGAGATTTAAACAACTGCTGCAAACGGCTAAATGACGACCTACTTCCAGCGGCTACCTAGGCGTTAATTTGTGAGTTTCAACACTGGGTTTCAAATGATCAAGAATTGTATAATGCAGTTTATTAGAAGCCAAATTAGTCTTAAACAGACTCTGGAGTTACCAGCAGCGAGCGTTAGTGTACAGTCGCTGCTGAACTGGGCCTGTGTGCCGCACGTGGTTAGCGGGCCCTGCCATTTTCACTACGGACGGTTTTTAAGACAAATTCACAACTTACCAACGGGCTGGACGGCGACCCATGGTTGCGATCTGTAATGTACACAATAACAATAGTTTTAAAAAAGAAAATGTGTATTTGTAAGTGAGAAAATAAAGTGTTTATTTCGACAGCTCTGAGGAGCGCGCCGCAGCCTGCTCTTACCACGCACTCAGCTAATGGAGGAAAGGAAGAACACTGAGTTTCCGCTGCGTCATAATGCACAGAAGAAGGTTCTTCTTCTTCGCCTTCTTGCTTTTTAACGGCGGCAGGCACCAACGCAAACAGGTGCATTACCGCCACCTTCTGCTCCGGAGTGTGAAACAGTTTTAAATTCTATTTACCAACCCTGTATCTCTTATAAAATCAAAGAATACATTATTATTTATTTCACTTGCCCATTTGATTAAAACCTTAAAATTAAGATCCTGAATTCCATTTTTCCTTATTTCTACTATCATTGTTCTTCTTTCTTGTTCATACTTGCTACAATCAAGAAATACACGAGGTATTGTTTCTTCAACATGACATTGTTCACATAACTGTTTCCCTGTTATTTTAAGAGTGCTATTTAAATTTGAGTGCCCTAGCAATATTCGGTTAAAGATAACCTCTTCTTTCCTTGACTTAGCTATACACTTTATATTATGACTTACTTTGTTTATTAAACTGCAATCTACCATTTCCCCCATTGTTCCACTTAACTTGCCATTCTTTAATCACTTTCCTCCATATTAAAACCTTAATCTCTGATTTGCTTAATGGAACTTGTATCTCTATCGTTTCTCTCTGTAAAGCTTGCTTTGCTAATTTATCCACTTCTTCATTTCCCCTTATTCCTATGTGTGCTGGGACCCATGTTAAACTGATTGATGGATCATTTTGAACAATTCTTGAATGTATTTGTAGGATACTAAAAAGAATATCTTGGTGACATGATTTAAAAGATTTCAAACTCTTTAAGACTGAAACTGAGTCAGAACAAATTAGAACATTCTCAGGTTTGTGTTCCTCAACCCACTGCAAAACCAAGAGCATTCCTATCATTTCTACAGTAGAAACTGCCAAATGATTTGAAGTTCGCTTTACTCCACTGATCCACTGGTCATCACTGTCTTGAACTAAAAAAGCAGCTCCAGTTATTTGACGTTCTGGATCTTTTGAGCATCTGTATACATTTGTATATGCCAGGGGTATTGGACTCTGGTATACATTGAAAATGCAGATGACAAGTCAACTTCTCTTTCTGTTTTTTTAACCTCCAACAAATGCAAATCTGCTTGAGGTGTTACATAAACCCATGGTTCATATTCCTGAATAACAACTGTTGGGCTCATCTTGATGTACTTCTTCCGGTTTCACATTAGTGATACATTTACACTATAATTAAAAACAGATTTGATATTCTAGCTCGCAAAATCAACTGCCATCAATAAATTAGTTCATATTAATAAACGCGTGTAGCAGACAAATTATACTTTGTAATTTCCTGCGCTCTAACTCCAAAGTGGACTGTGTTCTGCGCTCCTCATGCTGCTGGTATTATAAGTGTGCGACCTCTATAAGACAGTTGGGTAAGTAGCCATTTCCATTTTTGTAAACATCCTTTGATTTATTCTAGCATACAATCCCAATTCAGAGTGATATTGGGTTGTACCAGGCCGCACCATTATTACAAAAATCATAATTGTCGATTGTTCCCTTTAAATTGTAATTGCGATTATTAATTACGATTTTCACAATTTACATTGAATGATGTTTATACCATTGTTTGAAGCAACTACATGCCATATTTTTATATGAAAACAATCAAGCTGAAAACACTCAAACTGAAAAACTTGTATTGCCACCCTTACCAAAAAGTAGTATACTTCAAGTTTATTTTAGTAAGTATACTTAACTATACATCGGATTGGTTTATTTTTTAAATAAAAAAATAATGCACTAACATAATAATACACTAAGTAAAAATATACACTACCACTAAAATAAAAACATTAAAATAACATGTAGAAAGAAAAAACTCAGAATAACATAACGATTAATTGCCGCTTTGAGCGACTAGGTTATTGTGCATCGCGATGATAAATTGGATTAACTGTGCAGCCCTACCAGGAGCGTCGCTTTACTATTTTTAGTGGTGCTCGAGCCTTGAACAAGTTTATACCAACCTCACCTGAGAAATGTTTCTCCTCAGAAGCAAATGAAAACAAACCTAGAAATGCATATTGTTTGTCAGCGAGAAAGAAGCTCTTTATGCAGACATGCGTGTGCAGCTTGTGAATGACTCTACAGGAAAATGCATTAACCAAAAGAGTATCAAAACACGAAAACAATTCAAGTACCAATATGACAATGCCATTACCACGTTTTTCCACGCATTCCTTGTAAATACTGTAGTAGGCTGGCAAGCCTTCAGTGTCATGGTACGTACCGTTATTGTACCATGGTACCGTCACATAATGCTACTTTTTGAAAGAAGAAACTTTTAACTATTGCTGTATCGTGTAGAAACTAAACTCTAAGCTATGTTTCCGTTCTTTTCCTTAATAATAGTAATACACGTTAACGTTAGACGGTTTACGTTACAGTTATGCAGACTAAAACATAATCATAGTTTTAGTAAGAATACAACATGTGAACGCTGTCAAAATGATTTTGTATGATTGTTCTCACTTTAGACAATCCTGGAATCGACACAAATCACGACAAAGCAGCCTATTTGAAAACACAAGAGGGCGACAAAGATCTTCAAATGGATCAACTGGTTGCTCGTTCCACATTGTCTCGAGGGAGAGCTGTTGCCTTGTCCTTCTCCAGCTCGGATGTGGTCATGAAATCCCTCCTGCACACTCTTAATTTTTAGAGGAGTGACCTCATATCTCTGAACTGTGGATAATGAGGACCAAATGCTCGGGTGGTCATTGGAACCCATGAAATCACAAATGTTGCTCATATTCAGTGTAAAAATGACTTGACATTACAAAAATCCTGTTTTTACCCTAACATTTGATGGAAATGTGGAACATCAGTTCAGATGTAGATGACTAAAGCAGCCATCATGTAAGAACGACCGAGAGATTTTTTTTTTCAGGCCTTGACAAAGATAATTTATAATCTAAGGAAACGTCCACTCTATCCGAAGCTGAGGCCAAAGCTCTGTAAACAATCTGAAATATTCCTCTTGTGTCGCTCTGTGTTCTTCAACTAACTGGGGCAAGCAGACATTCTTACCTTAGATGGGGCTGTGCCTCCTCATTCATTTGATCTCAGAACTGTTCCAGAGTCAGTCTTGACCGGTCAACTCCCACAGCAACAAAGCCTGGAGATACGCAAAGAATTTAGGTCTAAGGCTTTGGCATGTAATAATATTTAAGAATGAAAAAAAAAAAAAGATTTTAACAATTTTCATAGATTTCACACGCACACACACACACACGTCTGGTTTGCTATCCTTGTGGGGACTCTCCATAGGCGTAATGGTTTTTCTGCTGGACAGACCATATATTCTACTGCCCTACACCAACCCTACCCCTAAACCTACCCCTCACAGGAAACTTTCTGCATTTTTAGATTTTCAAAAAACGTAATTCTGTGTGATTTATTAGCTTGTTTACCTGTGGGGACCACAATTTAGGTCCCCACCGTGACACGAGTCCCCATGAGTCTGTGTGGAGGCCTATTCAGGTTTAAGTCCCCACCAGAATAGAAAAACAGGTACACACACACACACACACACACACACACATATATATAATGTATTTATTTATGCTTTAACTGAATAAATCAATGTCGCAAACACTTTTGATTAATTTTCATTGATTTTCTCATGTGAGTTTACTTGACTGATGAATCAGACAACGTTACAGTTCTTACGTCAAAACACGTAACAGTTTCAAAACTCACATTTGCGGTTTGACTGTGTAATTTATGTTGTAGAATAAAACATGAAAGTCTTTTCAAGAGAGTTTACCACATATTTTTTTGCTCATAAATCATAAACCGCTATTCTAAAAACCCATCTGAAATTCCCAAGGTAATCCACGGTGCTCCCATGAGTCTGTGTGGAGGCCTATTCAGGTTTAAGTCCCCACCAGAATAGAAAAACAGGTACACACACACACACACACACACACACACACACACACACACATATATATATATAATGTATTTATTTATGCTTTAACTGAATAAATCAATGTCGCAAACACTTTTGATTAATTTTCATTGATTTTCTCATGTGAGTTTACTTGACTGATGAATCAGACAACGTTACAGTTCTTACGTCAAAACACGTAACAGTTTCAAAACTCACATTTGAGGTTTGACTGTGTAATTTATGTTGTAGAATAAAACATGAAAGTCTTTTCAAGAGAGTTTACCACATATTTTTTTGCTCATAAATCATAAACCGCTATTCTAAAAACCCATCTGAAATTCCCAAGGTAATCCACGGTGCTTACAAACTGAGGTCATGACTAAACAGCTCTTTTATGGGATCGTGATGCAAATATACAACAAAACCAGCGCAGTATTTCTTTATTATCTATTGTTATGATTTTATTCATTGTTTAAACCAAATTTGGTTTACAGTTACACAAAACATGACAAAAACTGCACGAATTTCTGTGTTCATGCATCTAGTTGAAGCGTTTTAGTTGCCCTTGTGGTTCTCTTCATTAGTATATGGTATATATGACACTAAGAGCAGTCAGAATGTGTTATGGTGATGGTTTTTAGTGATAGTGAACTCACACTTTATAAAGGGTCTTCTTTCCGTTCATCGAACCACAAACTAGGTGTGGGGCTTCAGTTACCACACCCAAAGCCTTCACACATCAGTGTAGAAGATTTGCATGGACTCATATAATGCACAGCATCAGCTTTTACTCACAAGTAGAATGAGTTTTCACATGTCATTGTGTCTTGGCCTTGCACAGGTCCTGGGTAGTTTGCATATGCAGGCTATTATGCAACTGTGCTTGTGCACATGTATGTGTGTGGTTTAAATGCATGTGTGCACTGTCTGGTAGGGTATATGGCGTAATTTCAATGCTCAAAAATGTGAGGAGAAAAAGAAAATGAAGAGTGTGGATTATGATTCATGAAGTTAAAGAGGAATTAAAAACTTGAGGAAAGGGGGAACTAAATGGTATGAAAAAGGGCTGGGTTGGATGTTACTTATTACATCCCTCTTTAAAATAAGAGTATAACCAGCTTGATGTGGTTTACTATTCTTAGATGGTTTAAACTTGTCTCTCAACCCAACCATGCTGATTTAGCTGATTGGCCAGCTGAAAAGTGGCATCAAAACAAACCAACTGAACTTCTTTTTTTCCCCAGAAGTACTCTTAAAATATCATTGTGTTCAGTTGAAGATATAAGTAATCATTTGATGATCTCTTGGATAATTTTCCATTCAGCTGTGTGGAAAAGTCATAATCTAATTCCTGTAGGGATTGTATGACTAATGTGATGATTTCCCCAATGACAGATTCAGGCAAATGGCTAGTTATTTATCTCAATGCAAAAAAAAAAAAAAAGTTATTTTGTTGACGTTGTGCTGGTCGATATAGTCTTGGACTTGGTGGGATGCTATTTCAGAAATCCTATTTGCTGACTGCCATGATTGAACCTGATAACCTGATGACAGAAAAAAAACCTGTGCTGAAAATGCAAAAGGACAATAGAAAACAGTCAGTTTTTCAGTTAAAGTCGGTTCATTGTTGATTCAGTGATGTCATTATCCAGCCCAGTTCAGTTCCTTTCACATAGTGTCTGTGCAATCATGTCAACAATATTGGCAGAAATTGTGTCCCAACTAAGCAAGCCAAAGGCAACAGTGTCAAGGAACCAAAACTCCATCAGTGAGAGAAATGCAGAGAAAAAAAACTTGGGAGAAGCCTGGCTCAGTCGGGGGGCCATTTCTCCTCTAGCCAGAAGATACCGGCATGGTGTGGTTTAATTCCATGCTGCAGCGCAAGTCAGACTGGATCTGTCTCTGGGGCTAATCTAGTTGACATGGTCTCCACTGACATTCAGGGCTGTAGAGGTCATCTCTAGGTGTTGATCCACCTTCTAGACTGGATATGGACTTGATCTGGGTGCTACGGTGACCTTGGAATAATAATGAAACTTTAATGAAACTAATAATGAGACTAATTTAAGCGTAGATGCCATTGTTTTTACGATGAGTACATCGGGTGTTATGGGAAGTGTTCCCGGTTCCAGTTGACCTAATAGGGAGCCAGTGCAGTGTTGACAGGACCGGGCTAATATGGTCATACTTCCTGGTTCTAGAAAGAACTCTAGCTGCTGCATTTTGGGCCAGCTGGAGTTTGTTTATTAAATGCACAGAGCAACCACCCAATAAAGCATTACAATAATCTAACCTTGAAATCATGAACGCATGAATTAATGTTTCTGCATTTGACATTGAGAGCATAGGTCGTAATTTAGATATATTTTTAAGATGTAAAAATGCGGTTTTACAAATGCTAGAAACAGGACTTTCAAAGGAAAGAGTGCTATCATATAGCACACCTATACACTCTTAAAACAAATGTGTTAAAAACAACATGTTATTTTCAATATGTTCTGAGTGTGCTCAGGGACAACACATATTGAGTTAAAACTATAACGCACAAATTGTGTCACTTTAGTTAACACATCAATGTGATGTTTTTGGTACGTGTCTTAAACAACTGTGTTACTGAGCAATTATTTTTAAGTTTTAAAATAAAAGATAATAGTCTGTTAATAATTTACAGGTGCAGCTCAATAAATTAGAATGACATGGAAAAGTTCATTTATTTCAGTAATTCAACTCAAATTGTGAAACTCGTGTATTAAATAAATTCAATTTTATTACAAAATCACACAAAGAAACATTGAAGTACATACTGTTAACATGGAAATAATTATAATACTAAGTGTTCATTTAACCGTTTTATTACAATATGCTAAATATTAAACTGTTTATATAAATATTAAAACATTTCAAACTTGTTAAACAAGTACTTCAATACATTCCTCTATGAAAACATTTATCAAATACCATAAAACTCATATATATCCGTTAAGCACAGTCAAATACAACACTTTCTGCAAGTTCACAACATGTAAATTACCAACAAGTTCTCAAATTGTTCTCATGTACTCCAACATGTTTTTACAAACAGAAATATACTTATAACAAACGTGAAAATATGTTCAAAACATAAAAATAATCATCACACATATAGTTCATGCAATGATCTAATGCATTCTGCTCACCATAAAACAATACAATCAAAAACCTGGTCAAAAGACAAAATCTCAAAGATAGTTGACACAAATTGAAAGAAAGGGCAAAATAATTATTCTTCGCCACAATTACATACTATGCTCCATGTCCAAGTGAACCAATGGAAACCAGCTGAGCTGACTTCAGGGACCCTTTCATGGACTCACGCAGTAAGGAGTTCAAGTTCAAGTTCAAGTTCATTTATTTATAAAGCACATTTAAAAACAGCCACAAGACTGACCAAAGTGCTGTACATTAAAATCAAACCATAAATGCATAAAACAGAAATAATAAAACATATGAATTTAAAGTGCCCCTATTATGCCTTTTCGAATAGGACCTTTCATGCAGTGTGTCATGTAGCTGTATGTGAACATAAACTATCTGCAAAGTTATGAAGACGACAGTGCACGATAAATAAAGTTATTGTCTATCAAAAAAAAAGAGTCGGCTCGCAATCGCCTAAACGAGTCATCAGGAATTCAACTCTTATTCTGTTACGTACGGTGACCGAGAAGTGCAAAACAAATCACAATTCTGAAAACAAAATAACAAATTACAAACGTAATTGCAAGTCTAAAAACCAAAATAACAATTCAGAAAACATTATAACAAGTCAGAAAACACATTGACAAATTCGAAAACAAAATAATAAGTCAGAAAACACAACGACAAATCCGAAAATAAATTAACAAGTCAGAAACACAACGACAAATCAGACAAACCGGAAGAGGTAGGTATAGTTTGAGACAGCGCCATTGGTTTGGGATTACTCACTGCTGATTGGACGAGACATCTGTCAATCAATGTATACAGGAAGAACCAGCCGAAGAACAGCAGAGTTGTGGCAGAAAGTTCGGAGATGGTATTAAAGTAGCTCAGTTTAAATGTATTGTATGAATTGCCCTTACTATTGAATAAAAAATACGAGGTGTCTATTTACATTTAGTTAAAAGTGGTGATAAATCATCAGCTCCAGTGGTGCAGATGGATAAGCACGTGTTGTTGGCTTTTTGACGCGATCGACCAGGGAAAAAAAAGTTTGGCAAAAGACAGGATCGAATCGGGGTCGATCGTGTCAAAAAGCCAACGACACACCCTTATCCATCTGCGCCATTACAGCTGATGATTTACAGCCACTTTTAACTAAATGTAAATAGATACCCCATATTTTTTGTTCCATAGTAAGGGCAATTCATACAATACATTTAAACTGAGCTACTTTAATACCATCTCCGAACTTTCTACCACGACTCTGCTGTTCTTCGGCTGGTTCTTCCTGTATACGTTGATTGACATTTCAATATTAAATCAAAAAACGAATGATCGAATGATACACGGATTCAGCGGAATGGGGAAAAACGCGCCATAAAGTCTCGATTTATGTTTTTTCAAAGTTAAACTTGCATTAATTTTACATGGCTTTCTAAACATTCGGCTCTGTAGGGATTTATCATTACCACTTATTACACTACATAATGTTATATGAAGCACCATTACTTCAAACAAATTATACTTGAAACCAGACCTCTGAGAAACTGTACACATAAATTGTAGCAACACCTCCCCCTTTACCTTTTGAACAAGGCTCATGTTTATAACAGTAATCTTGGGGGGGTAGACTCATTTAAAGTTATGTAATCATCTGGATTTAGCCAGTTTTCTGTCAAACAGAGCACCTCTAGGTTATGATCTGTGATCATATCATTTACAAAAAGTGCTTTCATAGAAAGGGATCTAATATTCATTAAGCCAAGCTTTATCATTTGTTTATCCGTATTACCGTATTGGCCCGAATATGAGACGACCCTGATTATAAGACAGCCCCCCTTTTTCCAGGTCTGCATTCAGTCTCGACAAAAACGGTGCAAAACGTTTTTTAAACGGAAACGGTGATGCGTTGAACACCCTGTTCTGATGACGCAAGAGTTGCAACTATGGCAGCTGAGAAGGCCATTCTTTGTGTTCTTTTTGAAGAATTTTCGGAGCCTGATGAAATCATCTGGATTTAGCCAGTTTTCTGTCAAACAGAGCACCTCTAGGTTATGATCTGTGATCATATCATTTACAAAAAGTGCTTTCATAGAAAGGGATCTAATATTCATATATTCAATAACATTTAAAATATTAAATATTATAATATTTATTTATAATATAATTAATATTATATTATAATATTATATCATAAAAATATTTTATATATTATTAAATATATATAATATAATTTCCCCCCAAGACTTCTTATTTTAGATTTTTCCATTTCCTTAGAAAGACAAAATAGGTTTCATGATGGCACTGAGAAACTTGATGAGCTGGCATACTGCACCATAGCATCACCTTAAACAGGAAGTGAAAATATATCCGTTGCTATGGGGATGACCACTAGTTTGTAAATAACAAAAGCCAGAAAAGCCGGCAGCTAGAGTATGACACATCATGACTTTCCTGTCTGCTGTTCTGCAGAAATCAGCAAAGACGGAAGAATTCCCTACATTCCTCTCTCACTCACCCTGTGTGGAGGGCTGCTTAGCTTAAACCTGTACCGACATGTCATCTACCATAGTCATGAGATCATGTGATGTCAACCGGGGTCACTTAAAAGCACATGTCATAACGGGGTGTATGAAGGGGCCCTGCCTTCAGGTTTCATGTTTTTAGTTCAACTGGGATGGCAGTGAAAAACTTCTACAGTATAAGTCACCATGCTGTTCTTAAAATAAACAACAAAAAAGGCAGTGAATGGTGGAAAAATATGCAATAAATGTGAGGGCTGCTTTAATTATGGGTACTTTTTGCCCCTCTTTGTTGTTTACAAAAATAATAATTATATATATATATATATATATTTTTTTTTTTTACAATCTCACTAATTTAACCAATTTGTCCAACAGCATCACTATTACATAAGATTAGATTTAAAATAATACTTTTATTCATCAAAATGTTCAAAAGAGATCAAGACATTTGTTACAAAATATTTCTTATTTAAATAAATGATCTTTTGAACTGTCTATTTATAAAATAATTATTTGAACTTTAAGCAGCACAACTGTTCACAACATTGAATAACAATAATAAATGCTTGTTAAGCAGCAAATCAGGATATTAGAATGATTTCTGAAGGATCATGTGACACTGAAGACTGGAGTAATGATGCTGCATGAGTAATGATACATTTAAAATATATGAAATTATAAAACAGTCATTTTAAATAGCAATAATATTTCACAATATTGCTGTTTTCTACTTAGTAACAAAGTATACCAATGTTTGATAAAGCTTCAACTTTGGTGCCATACTTGTAATGGAAATGACCCCACAACTGAAGAACCATCGTAATTTGTGTAAGTATAGTCATTATTATTATAGTATAGTCAAATATAATAATGAATGTTGTTAATTGACAGTTGTTGGACTTAAATTGAAAGTCGGGGTCAAGGGGTAAAACAAAATTAAGAATGAATGACATTATATGATGTATGATGTATTCATGTATGATGAATGACTCACCTATATGTGCACATTAACGTGCACATATAGGTGAGGAAACATCCTTCACAGTATAACAATGCACAAAATGTGTAAAGTAAACATTTATAGAACATAGTGTACATAAATGTATGTTGTGATTTGCAGATGTGTATATATGTGTGTGTAAAGAGGTGTAAGTGTGTCATCGGAGGTTAATCTTAAGTAAAAGAAAAAATCTAAGCATCAAAAAAGACACAGTGCACGGTACGCGTATTGCTCTCCTTTGTAACCTGGACCATAGTGTTTGGAATTGAAATTGTGAAATTCAGACAGCTGTGCCAAGTGTTACTGCTCATTGCACAATGATTTGACACGTAACAGGCATGTCTATTCTGCGCTGTCTTGCAGTCAGTGGTCCCTTTGTAAAGTAGCTTTACTGTTTAATGAGGTCACATGATGCATGTATGGATTTTTTAAACACATCATCCATCTGCTTTGGGATTGGACAGATCATTTACAGCCCTGAAGGATGAACTGTCTGGATTCTTGTTCAGACAGTTTAATTTCCAGTCTAATTTCTAAAGTGCAGATTCTCACTCTCATATACAGGCATAGGCTACACACATGAGCAGAGCCTGCTGACGGGGTGGCAGACAGTCTGAGCTCCACATGTGTGGTGAACTAGATAAACAAACACTGCCATCACTGCCATCTTCCACTCAAAAGGGACATCATTATTTATCTGCCTCAAACATCTGCTTTGGTTATTCAGTCCAGATGCAGGTATAAAAAGGGTGTCCCCATTTCATGCTGCTTCACTGCAGTGTGATGTAATGAACATACGAGTTCTATTTGTGAATTATGTCAGAATTATGAGATGCACAAATATGCATACACCATATGATCAATTATTCATTTCACAGTTGTGCACAACAGAATAATATCTTATATCCTTATTATAAAGTATTTTTTCTTATTTTAATATATATTTAAAAATAAAAAATACGTTTATTTATATTTTTACTTATGTATTCGTATTTAGATTTTATTTATATTTATTATAATTATTAAAATAATTATTATTGCTCATATACTCGAAAACCAAAAACCAAAAACTTGAGTGAGAGATTCGTCATTGATAGCTGCTATGTTCTCGACCTCCTCCACATTCCTCCTCCCCAAATAAGGATAAGGTTGTTGACACACACTCTATCTCTCTGCCCTTTTCTTGCTTGTTCTTCTTCTCTTTCTCTTTCTCTGTCTCTGTCTCATATTTGAGGACATCATTTTATCAAAAACAATAGCTGATGCACATGCATTAAAAAAGATCATGGGTTTTACTGTATGTCTCATGGCTTTTAAGCTTTTATTGTCCATGTATATTTATGCAGATGATTTTGTGTTGATGCTGGTTTTGATTAGGGGAGCTTGTGTGCAAGTGAAGCAGCACAAGGAGGATATTTTTGTTATTCCTCTGAGGCTCGGCATGATGTGATGAAGCAGTGAATATGGATGGGGGTCTTGAGGCTAACATTAGCTTTGCAGGGCCTCACAGTTTACTGAACCCCTGCCTGCCCTGAATGTAAAAGTACAACATCCTGTACACAATTAATTTTTAATACCAGGGACATGGAAAGGATTTGAAACTTTTTTCCAACTTAATATTAATTATTAAATTATTCATTATTATATATCTTGAAAGCATACAATCCAACAGCACTGAGACATTTCATTGTTTGTACCACTTAGTGGTGGGTATTTTTCAGTGGCTCTTTCATATTCCAACCTTACGCAAGGTGTTGACAAATGACTCTTTTCATGAGTGATTCATTGATTCATTAATTTAACCGATTTTAAAAAAATACACTGATTCATTCAGGAACGAAACAAAGGCTGTGTCCCAAATCGCATACTCTCTGAGTAGGTACTATTTTTTAAAAAAATAAGTAATTACTTCACAGCTGCTAAAAAGTAAGTTCTGTATAGTTTGAATGTGTGTATGTAATCTGGAAGTATTACATTCACCACCAGCATCAGTTGCGTCGCTTCACTGCCAATAAACATTCTTTTCAGCCTCATGGCATAGTATAGTGTCCATCATATGCACATTCCAGAATCATCCAGGTACTTTTTGCCTACTATTTTATGAATACTGTAAATTTGGACATACTACTCCGTTCACATACTGAATTTCGCCTAATAGGGAAGTTTGCAATTTCAATTTCAGCCACTGATTAATATAAAAACTAAACAAACGCCTGTCTTTATAGTGAATAGTTGAATCATTCACTCAACTGACTCATTCAGATACACTCAGGAACGAAAAAACAATGTGCTTTGCTTAGAGATGATATATTTAAAAATAAAAAATAAGTTTATTTATATTTTTACTTATGTATTCGTATTTAGATTTTATTTATATTTATTATAATCATTAAAATAATTATTATTGCTCATATACTCGAAAACCAAAAACCAAAAACTTGAGTGAGAGATTCGTCATTGATAGCTGCTATGTTCTCGACCTCCTCCACATTCCTCCTCCCCAAATAAGGATAAGGTTGTTGACACACACTCTCTCTCTCTGCCCTTTTCTTGCTTGTTCTTCTTCTCTTTCTCTTTCTCGGTCTCTGTCTCATATTTGAGGACATCATTTTATCAAAAACAATAGCTGATGCACATGCATTAAAAAAAGATCATGGCTTTTACTGTATGTCTCATGGCTTTTAAGCTTTTATTGTCCATGTATATTTATGCAGATGATTTTGTGTTGATGCTGGTTTTGATTAGGGGAGCTTGTGTGCAAGTGAAGCAGCACAAGGAGGATATTTTTGTTATTCCTCTGAGGCTCGGCATGATGTGATGAAGCAGTGAATATGGATGGGGGTCTTGAGGCTAACATTAGCTTTGCAGGGCCTCACAGTTTACTGAACCCCTGCCTGCCCTGAATGTAAAAGTACAACATCCTGTACACAATTAATTTTTAATACCAGGGACATGGAAAGGATTTGAAACTTTTTTCCAACTTAATATTAATTATTAAATTATTCATTATTATATATCTTGAAAGCATACAATCCAACAGCACTGAGACATTTCATTGTTTGTACCACTTAGTGGTGGGTATTTTTCAGTGGCTCTTTCATATTCCAACCTTACGCAAGGTGTTGACAAATGACTCTTTTCATGAGTGATTCATTGATTCATTAATTTAACCGATTTTAAAAAAATACACTGATTCATTCAGGAACGAAACAAAGGCTGTGTCCCAAATCGCATACTCTCTGAGTAGGTACTATTTTTTAAAAAAATAAGTAATTACTTCACAGCTGCTAAAAAGTAAGTTCTGTATAGTTTGAATGTGTGTATGTAATCTGGAAGTATTACATTCACCACCAGCATCAGTTGCGTCGCTTCACTGCCAATAAACATTTAAAAAATACACTGATTCATTCAGGAACGAAACAAAGGCTGTGTCCCAAATCGCATACTCTCTGAGTAGGTACTATTTTTAAAAAAAATAAGTAATTACTTCACAGCTGCTAAAAAGTAAGTTCTGTATAGTTTGAATGTGTGTATGTAATCTGGAAGTATTATATTCACCACCAGCATCAGTTGCGTCGCTTCACTGCCAATAAACATTCTTTTCAGCCTCATGGCATAGTCTCTCTTACCTCCACAAACACAGCTTACCATATATGGCTGTGTTTGTGGAGAGGAAAAGGGTAAGTGTGTGTCTCTGCGTTCAATTGTGCAACTTTGCACCATCATGTGCCTGCACATATGAGTGTTTGAGGGGGTCTGTGCGTATAAGTTGTTATTCAAACAACTTTTGAATGTGAAAAAAGCAAGAACAAATTTTTGGGAAAGTATTGAAAGAAAATTGATGAGAGATTCTTTGGATGTGATTCAGAGTTTACTTAGTAGGCTTACCTTTTAAAGACATGAATCATGTAAGCCAGCGATGAAGAGAATAACACACTCATGAAGACTCACAATATATCACAATGTAAGACAAAAACCATTCGATTTTCAGACATAAAATGTAATTTCATGCACCCTGATTTCAGTGACTCAGTAAAAAAGTCTCTAGTTAACCGAATATGAACTACTATTTACCAACTACTGCCAGCATATTGTTTTATATGTGCACGTTTGCAATATGAAATGCGCTAGAAGGCAGGGTGTGACGTAATGTGTAATTTGTCAAGCTTGCTTGCCTATGCCTGTATCCCATAATGTTCTTAATATGGTCAGACTTCCCAGTTGGAATGAATCAGAGAGTGAGAGAGAAAAGAAAGAGAGAACATAAGAAACAAAAGTGAGCGTCTCGGACATCATGACTGCAGCTCTGCAGGTTATTGTGTCACGCTGACCCTTGTACAGTAAAACCTCCTGAGCATGTCTCAGCGTCTTCCTTGAAAGCAACACAAACAGACGGCTGTAAGCTAGGAATAAATGATAACGTGCAGATGATGTTCATTGACTGGCATTATCTCGATCCCTCAAGACATTAATGTCTGTTTTCACTTCATTGTAGAGAATAAACTGGGCCTCATTTTGCACACTACAAAGATTTCGCACACAGCGTTCACTGCCAAAATGTCACATTTCCGCACCTCAGGGGTAAATCTTCACTGTGAGTTTGTTTACTTTTCCTTCTTCCCACAACATTTTTGGATGAATGTAAGCAGACTGAATTAGTGATGCACCGAAATGAAATACTTGGTTGGCTGAAGCCAAAACCTTTTAATTATGGATTCTATTAATGTTGCCTATTATCAAACACTTAAATTATTACAATTGAACTTCCTTCTTCATATCCAATTATGTATCTTTATGATAACTATGTTATGATCAAATAAAAAAGAGGAAGATTTTGTTTAAATAAAGGTAGGGCCTGACTCCACCCTTCATTGCTCAAGTATTTTACATTACTATTTTACTTTAGTACTCATCATTTATTACTCATTGTATCTAACATGATGCTATTTGTTGCTATTTAAATGTGATGCAAACAGTATCTACCCTATTTACCCTATTAACATTAATCTAATTGTGTTTGAATTGAATCTACCTAAATTAAATTGAAAACTGTATTGTAAAAAGTGGAGTTATGCATGTGTCAGTGCTGATCAGTGCTATAGTGACTTTCAACAAACTCAAACACAATTAGGAAAAGCTAATTTAAACTAAATGTATAATCATGTTTGAATTTTGACTGCAATGTGTTAATGTCTTTAGTGAGATTGTTGTAGTCATGCACACATTGTTCATTTGAAATTATACATGCATATCTCATCAAAATGGAAAACGTGGGCTCTTTCTGGTAAGATATTATCATCAATATGATTAAACGTGGATGATTTCATATGCACAATGCTTTCTACATATCAGAATTTCTGTTATCTGATCTTAAGAATTTACTGTGTTCATATTTTCAGTTTTCTCTTTCAGTGCACACAATTTTGGCACTTCCATCATCAGCTGATTCTGTTCTCCAAGCAGCATTAAATGAAAGCCAATCTCATTCCAATCTCATCACTAGGATATAGAGAGACAAGAGTGGGCATGTATCATAGTAAAATATTCTCAGACCTCACCAACTTGTTTAGCCATTTGAATTTGTTCATTAACTAAATGAGCAATTCTACCACTCATTTAGTGCTTTTACATGCACTTTAAAATGTTGTGTAAACTCTTTGTCTGTCTGCAATCATATACGTCTTTTACATATATACGTTTATACGCATATATGTTTTTTGTGAAGTTGGACTAATCTGATCGTAGCTCAATTTCATCCAGCATGCACACAACTGTTCCAAAGTTTGAGGTCAGTAAATTGTTTTGTAAATAAATTAATACTTCTACGGAGCAAGGTTGCATTAAATTGATCAAAAGTAACAGTCACTGTCTGTAAGTGATTGTTTCAAAAGATTTCTATTATTAGAATGATTTCTGAAGGATCATGTGACACTGAATACTAGTGTAATGGCTGCTGAAAATTCAGCTTTGCATCACAGATATTCAAATAGAAAACAGTCTTGTTTAATTGTAATATTTCACAACATTACTGTTTTTCCTGTATTTTATTATTAAATAAATGCAATGGGAGAATAAGAGACTTCTTTCAAAAACATTTTTAAAAAACCATACCAACCCCAAAGTTTTGAACAATAGTGTATAGACATTAATCACAGAAGGCTATGCTTATTTAATCCTTCAGATATTCAATTATGCATTGTGTGATTTAAACTTGGACGGGCTGATAGAGATTAAAGTTTGGCTACTCAAAAAGCCACCATAGCTTGCATATAAATATACTTATTGAGAAGTTTAACCAATTGGTGGTTGGAGGGAATGATGGAGTTGAAACGGAATGGCACTTTCCTGCCAAAAACAGGACCGGGAACAAGTTAATTGACCAATTCTCAGATTTTTTTTCCAGATACCCCAGGGAAGGACAATGTGCTCCAAACACCACATCTGCTCCCCTCCCAGAGTCACCATCAGGCAGTGGTTATACCGAGAGTAACATGCTTGAGGAGGTTAAAAAAAAAGAAGAAGCTTCAAGCCTTGTTATTTATATTGTCATGCTACCAAAACCTGATGACACCTCTTGTTTTTTAATGAGGTGTGGCGGAATGTGACGGACATGATGGGTGTGGCATCAGTGATTATGTAAGTATTTTTTTACTGGATCACATTTATCACAGTGCTCACTGGTCACACACAAGATAACAAGACTGTTTAATATAATGTTTCCTTAGCCATGCAATACAATGTTCTTGCTTCTCTCTCTCTCTCTCTCTCTCTCTCTGTGTGTGTGTGTGTGTACTTGAACCGCCTGTGTGATCAGAGTGACTATTCGTGTACAGTCAGTCAACTAGAAGGCCGTTCTGTTTTCTGTGATGTGCAGTGAAGAATAAAGCCACAATATAAAGCACTGGAGCTGACGACACCCATTACACACTTCTAGAGCTTTCAACTCTGACTCACTCTACTGTAATATCCTTTCAAACAGTAACAGATGGTATAGACTCTTTCACTGCCTTCAGACATGTTTGTAGGTGGGTGCTGGTGTCTATAGTATGTGTCTTTAAACACGTAAGTGTTGTAAGTAAGATGACTTTCCCCACACTATTTAACCCCAGTTTGATGCAGATGTGTTTTCTCTTGACTTTACTCAATGAAGAATGGCTGCTACACAACACTGTCCTGTAATGCTGAAAACCTTGAGATGGAGACATCCTCTAATCTTTACCTTGTGAAGACGACACAACATAAGATTAAACAGTATCATAAAATGTCAACATTAAATGAAAAATATATATCACTGACACATCGATGCATATGAGGAGCAAAGGGGAGCCCATCTAGTCCAATCACACAGAAGAGCTACTGCAGCTAATGTTCAGATCAGATTGAGACAATGACTATGCAAAAAAATAGTCAAAATGTAAAGGAGTGAGAAAATTGTAGAAGTTAGAATGTAAGAGCTTTTGTCTCTGGATAAAGTATTCAATGGATGTAAAACCTCCTACTAATATACTGTAGTTTTGTCTAAGGCTACATTTAGACTCCTTTTTTTTGTTGTTGCTCATATATGACTCAGATCGTTTTTTTCTATTTCCGTGACCCTGTGAACAGCACAAACCAAATGGAATCTGATCTTTTGGATTCTGATTTGGGCCTCTTTCATATGCGGTCCTAAATCTGATACAGGTCAGATGTTTTGCAATTCGACCTCAGTCTAATCAGTCATATCATAATTAACGCGACTTTTATGTCACTCTAGATCGACATTCATCATAATTCTGCACTGACAGGAGTCGCTCCAAAGATTTTACATACCATTAGTTCTTTGGTCATTCTGTGAATATGACAGACAGTTGTGGAGGTTGTCAGTGGAGAGACAGTGAGGTGTTGAACTCTCTATACAGGCTAAATATTTAAAAACTATGCTCTCTTTCTTCTCATCTTCATCCTCCTTATCGCCTGCTCACACATTAGCTGGCTTCATTGCCACAACACCTTATAAATGAACATGTAAACGCTTACTTCGGTAGCCTCCGTCTTTACTTCCGTTTGACAGTTTGCTTCATGCCGTCTTGTTATCGTGCATGTAGGCCAGTTCAGGACCATGACCATTTCACACAACAATCTGATATTGACCACATTTCAAAAAGGTAATATGAACAACCAAACAAAAAAAATCATATCTGAGCAATAAATCATTATTGAGCACGAATGCTTGCAGTGTTAATGTAGCCTAAATCGGACCTATGTCTTGATAGTCTTTTTTGGAAGAATCACTTTGTTTGGATGTCGATACAGAGTGTCCCCTGTATGATATGACTTGAACCTTTCAGCACAGTCCTTGAAGGCCATCAACATCAGCCTATGAAAACACAAAGATAAAGAACAGGAAAACATGAGAGTCTGCTCTTTTTGAAAAACACATTTGTTTTGATTGGATGTCTCAATTCATGTACTGATTCAGTTGGATGGGATCTCTGTAGATTTTGCCGGGTGTGGGCATTACCGAAGGTCATGAGCATAATGTATGAGATGCAATTTTACCATTATGAAAATTTTTTGTTAATTTGGACAGGATTATGATCACAAAGTCTGAATATACCTGACCTCCTCAGGGAAAACTAAATGTTTTTGTTTTGTTTTCGGCCTTCATTTTGCTTCTGTTTGTGTCAGAATGGTGGTGAATCAGAGCTCAGTTATCATCCTTGTTTTTCAGCTAATACGGTTCGGTTAACAACAGGACTCTCTGCCCTCCAATGATTGTATCCATCCTTCCACAGAGCCACACATTCCTGTGGAAAACATGTTGTATCTGTCACTACAGCTTCCTGTGTTAAAGAATTACACCCAGAAACGGATGGGTCACAACAGTCCCTTCTCTCTCAATTTTTTTGTCCTTCTTTTTCTCTCAATAGTGTGACACACTTGATCAAAGAACACGTACTTGCTTTTTTAGCTTGGCCAGTTCTTGATAAAGATTATTGCCTTGTTAAACTTGCTGCTATTTTGTTGCCGTACGTAATAAAACATTATTAGGTGAATGTTCAGTGAATTTAAACTGTTCAAAATGTTGCTCTGGCTTCTATCTAACATGCAAAAGTGATGTCTATTGCTTAGGGTGCAAGTCTCACTTTGAATAAAAATGTTCTGCCTCATTCTTTCGGTCTAAACTTATCTTTGAGAATAAATTGCCCTCTTTTTCTAAACCAGTAAAACAAACAAGGAATGTAGAAATCTTGGGATTACAATGTGAAAATGTAAGCAATTTTCTCTCCCTACATTTCTCTTTTATTCCTTTTTTCTTTGCTCCTGCTTGATCTCTTTGCCTGCTACTGTACCAATTCTGTGTTTACTGTCAATAAAACTGAGCATAATATTTTATTAGCCCATATATAGGCCCAATTTGTAGCAATGACAACATTTTTCCCGGTCTTCACAGTCCACTGAAGGAGATCTACTACTGCCTCTTGTGTGCATAGTGAGCATATGTTTTGTTGTGCATTGTGATATTAGTGTTTGTGTGATTTCTTTATTTTATCTCAAATTCAGAGATTTAGGACTCTAGCAACTAGACATCTTCAAAATAATTCTAATTAGTAAACTCAAAAAAAGAGATTCTGCACAAGTTTATCAATTTATATGTGTTCCTTTCTATGAAAGCACCAAGATTGCATGTACCTTGACAAATAAAACACACAGAAGCAGGTCTTCACACACACAAAAAAAAGTTTTTTGGTTATGCATGTTTAACCTACCTGGGATGTTTTGTTAGTCTGAAGCACCTGATGTATGGAAGATTTTGGACTATTCCCCCTTAGATTCCTGGCCTTGTTGACATCTTTTCTTTGCATGTGGCTATTTTTATTTATTCTCCACTGATATCTTTCTGCCTTTCTATTGTTGACAGAAGATCTCTGCCTGTCTTGTCTTGATCTAGGTTGACTTGATCACACTCTAGGGAATGTGGGCAAGAAAAAACACAGACAAATTATGAGATTTCCTCCAACACCAATATATATTGGTGCTGGGTTAAAAATTATAAAATATATAACATTTATAAAAATATTTAAGATACGTTAAGCTTGTTAGATTAATCACCAACATTTTTAAGAAACTTTTCTTGATTGTGCCAGTAGGAAATATCATTCATTATGCCATGTATGTGTTTCTGTATATAAGAGATAGGAAGGGGAAGAAAAAATACCTGCGTCAAATTCCATATGGTGCAAATGATACCTAGTTTCAGACCGCTGAATTTAGTTAAAGGTGTGGTGAGGGCAATATGATGTCATCCCACCCCAGGGTTCTTTGATAAATTAGGCAGTTACAGCTGGTCCCTTCTCTTTCCCTCTAAGGAATGAAGTACTGGGAATGTTTGCAGCCAAAGACAGTTACCCAAGGGAGACTGGCTGTCTACGCCAGGTTTTATTGGTAGCAAGAGGGTTACAGACATAGACAGACCCATACTGGGCCATTAAAACATCCAGCTGAAATAAAGTAATGTATTAAACAGCAAACTCTGAGTCTTTTATTATTACAAAGTGACACACTTATAGTCTCGCCTCTCTTCAGCAACCAATAATTTTTGTATCAAATGAGAAATTTGTCCCAAAAGTATGTGAAATAATATTCTTAGACTGCATTTAAAAATATTTGGCTTCACTATAATAGTGAGAACATCTCATAGACACAATGGCTTTTAGGGGCGATGACCGTAATCTGCCCCCTAAACCTAAAATGTACACAAAAATATCATTTTTTGTGATAAACGATAAATGATCTCAATAGGATACAGACCCTCATGACACATTTACGCTCTGCAGTATAAAGGTTGGATAAAATCCAGTGTGTTCTGAGAGAGAGAGAAAAAAACGTGTTCTATGTCTTTTAATGTAACCTACAGTGCTGTGAAAAGGTTTTTGCCCCCTTCCTGTTTTTTAATTTTTTTTGCATATTTGTCACACTTAAAAGATTCAGATCATCAAACATATTTTAATATTACACAAAGATAATGCAAGTAAATACAAAATGCAGTTCCAGAGTGTTTTAGTCAATAAGATTTTTTTTTTCACTGAGACAATGGAAGTTTAAAATGAAATGCATATTATTACCTCTGGACTTGCAACATAACAGCTTGGGTTAAACAGCCAGCCGATGCTCTTTGTTAAGCAGTCTCTTGTTAAGCCAGTGTTCAGGCATCAGGCAGATGGAGCAGATACAGGCGCTCTGAACAGGGTGACATCATACCTTTACAATCTGAAGGCGCGGCCGCCGGTATCACGTCAGCTCGAGACGAGAAACCCCCCTCTTTGATATTTTACCAATTAAGGTTCTCGCATTAAGACCAGAGAAGACAGAAGGAGGCAGAGACGAATAAGGGGTGTCACTAGTGTTTTTTTTTTCTCGAGTTCAGCGAACCAAGCTTTTCCTCCAGGGACACTCGTCCGGTCCGGGAGGGTCGTACAGTGAGATTCTGTGGTTCAGTGAAGTTCACTCTCTGCTGCCTGTGCCACACGCAAACTCTGAAGGGACACAGGAACAAGAATTACTTCAAGGCAAGCAGCAAAATGTAAGTTATAAATCCTCTATTCAGTGCTTCGAGGCATGTTTTGTCTTGCATTAAGTGCTTTTAAACCTGGGCAGCTTACTTTTATTCCAGTTTTGCGTCAAATCTAAGCTCACTTAGGGTTAAATTCGTAAACAAAAAAAATCGTTGACGCAGACTTTCACCACCAAACGTCTTGTATTTTGCGTAAATGTTTCTTGTAACGGGATGGGTGTCGCGAGTGCAGCGTAGCTTACTGTCCTTATTTTTACTGAATGGCTGGATATCATATACTGCGTACTTATAAGTGCCCTGCATAAGGGCATGCGAGGGCGTATCTATAATGCAAAGAATTAGAAGACGGAATAAAACGAAGCAAGCTAACAAGAATTAAAATGAAAAATTAATTTGTACTGAAGGCGTTGTAGCCTCTTTAAATGCAAATCCGAACATTACTATTTATTTCAAATCAATACTGCATGTCATTTACAAAAAGTGTATAAATCCAAAGCACTTCAGAGGTTTTGGCTCATCACTCTCGTAATCTAATTAAGGCCTCCTCACCAAATAAGGGAAAATATGGAAAGGTCCGCGCGCCCTTCATCCTTTGATGTGAGAGGTGCGCGCGCCCCCCCATGCTCGAGGAGAATCTTGCATCTCGAAACATCGCGACCTCACCTGGATGACAATCGTGAGACAGTAAGACTCGTACTGTTGTACATAAAACATTAGGGTTCACAGTAAAAACACGCATTTTCTTCCTTTATATGGGAGTACGGGGCTTGTTGTCACAGGAGCTATATATCAGTAACTATGGTTTGAGTCAAAAGTCCAAATACACAAATGTGTGTTTTCTCTAGCAGTCGTTTTGTTTGTTGGTTTAAAACACAGTTCAAAACCGTCTTAAATTGGGGTTATTTTGGTGAATTATGTCCTCCAAAATAAAATTACAGTATCACTATATTTTTGCTATAGCTGTTGGTTAAATAAGCGAGCACAATAAAACCACACTGGCATACATTCAGAGGAGTCAACTATGAATGAAAGCCTATTTCATTTGAAAGGCTGGATTGTGTTTGTGTTGATAGATTTTTTTTAAATAAATGTGAAGATGGGGCAAGTTGTCACATTTTTATTTAAATTTAGCTGGCTCCATTGTGACAACTAAGCCCATTTAGTGTGACCCTGCTTTTAGTCAGTCAGCTTGCAATGAACTGTATCTTTTTTCCTGGGCAACAGTGGTAGAAATGTTCAGTAGATTTTTTATTTTTTTTGTATGCAAGACTTTAAGGTTAAATTCATTGTCAAATGTAAACCTGCCCTGAGGAATATTCACTGCAGTAAAAATGTGACAACTAGCCCCTGTCATTTGCAGTGATATAATTATTAGTGTTTCAAATAATATAAAACACAACTTAGCTGCTCATATTTTCTGTTTGGTTTCCATGTGCACAGTAGCAATAGCAACTCCACATCCTGTTGACACAAGAGTAGAACACCTTTGCAAAAATACCCATAGTGCCATTCTTCCCCTCAGTGGGTAATCGGTGTTTTTCACTGGTGCAGATGAGATGCACATCAGCGGCTTTATGGCTGACAGTCAGTGTATGGGCTAACCACACTTTTCAGCATGGCTGAATCATGGCATCACATGCCATCTTCACTTCACTATTTTGACAAGTATCTGTCCTCAAATGAATCTAACGTTATAATGATTATATACTAAAGTCAAATGATTACATTGATGTCGGTTGAACTCACTACATTGAGAGCATGTTTTGATGATATAAAATTAATGAAATATATGAAATTACTCATTGATTATTATTATTATCATTAGGTTTTCATTCAGATAATTTCACTATTGTCAACAGCTGTGAGTTAACATCCTTCTGTCATTAGGGATGACATGGAAGAGGTGTTAGTGAGGCCAGCAGGGGGTGCTCACCCTGTGGTCTGTGAGGGTCCTAATGTCCCAGTATGGTGATGGGGACACTATACTGACAAAAAGCACCGTCTTTCGGATGAGACGTTAAACCGAGGTCCTGACTCTCTGTGGTCATTAAAAATCCCAGGATGTCTTTCGAAAAAAAAAAAAGAGTAGGGGTGTAACCCCATTGGCCTCTGACCATCATGGCCTCCTAACCATCCCCATATCTACTGATTGGCTTCATCACTCTGTCTCCTCTTCACCAATAAGCTGGTGTGTGGTGGGCGTTCTGGCGCAATATGGCTGCCGTCGCATCATCCAGGTGGATGCTGCACACTGGTGGTGGATGAGGAGATTCCCCCTTCTATGTAAAGCGCTTTGAATGCCCAGAAAAACGCTATATAAATGTAAGGAATTATTATTATTTTTTTTTTTAGGGCGACTGGGGGGTGTAATAGTGTTCTTTTCAGCTATGTGTCTCAAACAATATTCACATATTTGTCTGCAACATATTAAAGTATTTCAGAAAACTATACAATCTGATTTTGTGCAATATTTGTGGGTACAGTAAAAGTACACAGAAATATGTTACAGCCCATTCTGCCTAGTTAGATATGATATTTCTATTTAAAAAAACAACAACTTGTGTGATTGTTACACATCAAATTAAAAAAGAGAACCTGCTGATTCTGATAATTCCAGTTCTTTCGTTTAACAGCCATGATTGAAAATGAAGTTATAAACTGGATGTTAATAACTGTTACTTTAGTTTTACCCTTAATAAGTGTTGTGTGTGGGCCTGTTAGGTAGGAGGAACATAAAATCAGCCTGTCATACTTCATATTTCCTGCAGGTGACGCCAAACTACAATATGGCTGGCTGCAGTAATGACTTGTTCTGAATGCCTGACTTGTTCGTTCTTCCTTCTGAGCAACTGGCCTATTTACAGTTAGACTGCATCGTGGCCATGATAATATCACATGGAATTTGAGAACAATAGGACATTGGTGATTTTGTTGACTGGAAATAAGTTAATAGAGGACTATGATTACCTAGTTATAAATGAAGTTCCGTGATTTTGAGTCTGATGTGATGTAAACGTATCAATTTTAGGTTAAGCTGTGAGACTGTGATTAAAGCTTAATGACTAGTCTGAGCCATTCGTCTGCTCATCTTTTGCTCTGCTAGAAATATCAAGTTTTCACCGAGCATAAATAGGAATGAGACAGAGAAGGAGAGCAAGAGTATAACACATTATGTGGTTATGTAGAAGTTTTATGATGGGGGCAGGGCATTGGAGAGGGGGTCAGAGAGGCATCGGTGGCTCATTACATGAAGGGCATTCCACAGATTCTCCTGGAGAGACAAACTCTGAAAAAAAAAGCTCTAAAGGGAAACATTCTTTTTGGACTGCGTCCTCACATACTGTTTTGGCCCATTTGCCTTATTTAGTCAAATGTGGGATTAATGCAGCTCTAAATTGTTCTGTTTTGTGACTTTCTCCTACAAAATGGGTACAAGGAGGATGGAGATCCTGCCAAGATTTTTATATGCACACCTTGGGTATTCAAACACCTCTTTAGACATATTTTCAACTTTTTTACTCATCTTTTGTGAATTTTCACTTAAGTTGTTTGGACACCATATCCAACAGTAATAATTTGATAATTGGTGGTATTACGTCAACACATAAATATGGCATAGAACATTTGCTTGAATTTAGTCTTTACTAGCCTATATCTACATGTGTTGATAAATGCATAAAGTGAAACACTATTTTAGTATTAATTTTTTTAAACATATGACAATGTTTTTTAAACATATGACAAAACATAGGTTATAGCCTACATAATGTAGATTTTAAATGTTGTGTAACATAAATGATTTATTTAATTGAAATCGCTTTCTCACGTCAGAGGAGGTATCGAATACTGGCTTTGAGCGATATTTCGTGTAATGTTTCTTTGTCAGTATATGACATGCAAACGCAACATTAGAGAGCTTAATGCATACTAGACATTGCGTAATATCCCGTGAATGCTGCATCATGTGAGCTGTTTCAGACCGATTACCGGTCACCTACTGATAATAAAACGACTAAATGAATGACACAATGACATACTTTCATTCAGCAACATCTTAAAATCCGAAGAGGTTTTATAGAACAAATATATGTTTAAAAATGTCCACGTACTTCAGCCATGTGTCGATGAGAAACACAGATGTAATTAAATGCATGTGTATTTTAGCCTGATTTCAGTTAATTCTTTGTTTTCCCTTCTAGTCACATAACTTTGTAAAGAAGAGCACACGAATTGTACACTTCCACAAGACTCCACCCAAAAAGCGAGACAGCGAATTAGTGCAGGAGACCCGAGACGATAAAAAATGAGTCAACACACACGCCCCCACCAATCGAGCGCCGCCGCCGCCGCTCCCCTATCCAACGCTTCTCTCTCCCCGGACAAGGACGCAGACATGCCCGCTACAGAGAAAGATCTCGCCGAGGACGCGCCATGGAAGAAGATCCAGCAAAACACATTCACGCGTTGGTGCAACGAGCACCTGAAATGTGTCAATAAGCGCTTAGCGAACCTGCAGACGGACCTGAGCGATGGGCTCCGGCTGATCGCGCTTCTGGAGGTGCTCAGCCAGAAGAAGATGTTCCGCAAGTTCAACCAGCGCCCCACGTTCAGACAGATGCAGCTGGAGAACGTCTCCGTGGCTCTGGAGTTCCTCGACAGGGAAAACATCAAGCTGGTGTCTATAGGTATGTGTCCTTTCAGTTCTTATTTTAATCGTTACACTTCATTAATTTATAGTATAAAGTTATAATACAGTGTGTTTTTGGAGTTTAGCCCTCTGTTTGTGGCATCCATTATTATCCGACTTTTGGCCAACAAACAGGGCATGGCATTTTAGACAGGCCACAAAATAACGGGAAAGAGTGATGGAAATGAATTGTGGCCTCGGATTGTTTTGTGCACAGTTGTAGCATTGCTTCACAGGTTGCACGTGCTTTGTGGACTTTTGTGAACTTGTTGCTCACGCAGACGGTTTTGAAAATAAGATATTGCTTTAATCGCCTTTGCGGTTGAGAATCTGACAAAGAAGTGAGGATTCTGAGGAACCACAGTCGCTCCAATCAACTGCTGTAAATCCAGCCCCGAATGTCGTAAAGCAGCAGCAGACATCGTGGCGAATAGTTTAGGGTGGTTTAACCCTAGTTTGTGTGCTGAATGAAAACTCGACTAGTGCACCAAAACATTGTTTTATGTTAAATATTGATGCAGTAAGAGAGCTGTATGGCGAAAAGGGTGGGAAAACTGCACTTTTCCTCATGATGGGAATGTTCACTTCCTCCGCTAGAGGGTCTTATTTCAACGAAGGGTTGCTTTTTGGCATTTTTTTGTCCGTTTTTACAAAAAATGTTTTGTATTATTATTCTCACGCGGTTCACTGGTGGCACAAAGTAGAAATATCGATCCGCGAGGACACGCCTTCCTCTCATGAGGAGCACAGCTGTCTTCTTCTGAATTTAAGATTGTTGTTGTGGGTGTCAACGTTTTAACGGAGGGATTAGAACATCAAGTTGCACAACATTGCTTGTAGATGTCGAGACTCGGTTCCTTCATTCAGTGCTGGTTGTGATTTGATGACTAACACCGTGACACGCCCTCTAGTTTATGGCTCATTTCAGGCACTGGCGGTGCAGACTGCAGAGTGAATCTGTATTGGATCGTAGTTTCATTTAATGCGTGCATGATCAATGTAAAAAATTAGCATCTTTAAATTCATGTCCTAGAAATAGCATCAGCATCTTTAGTTTTCTTCATCTTTAGCATGTTTTAGGTTATTCAAAATCCTAAGACTTTTTGCCAAATTCCAAGTTTAAACTGGCTTTTGAATTCCAAGATTTTAATTTAATTCTGCCTTAGAGTTTTAGTAATTTTTTTTCTCTTCAGGATGCCCATGCTTTCACCAGCAATGCCATAGCCAAATGGCTGTAGGTTTTGCTCTTAATGGGAGAGTTTCCCAACAGTGCCCAGAGGGAATAAATAAACGTAATCAATGATTATTCAGCAATTGCTCAATATTTGTACTTCGAAACACCTTCATCCCTTATTGTTAATATGAGCATATATGCTGGACTCTGAATTGCTCACACACCCACACATGGTGTAATTGAATTTCATGGTAGCATCTAACAGCCAGTAAAACTTTTTTCACCATGAATGTGAGTTATTGCTTCCTCTAGGAATTCAGTATGCTATGGTAGGACTATTTGTGGTGTTCTATTCTTTGCAAGAACATTAAAGAATGTACAGAGACTTACTAAATGTGCATTTGTGTGTGCCTGTATATGAGCAAGCATAAAGGTGGTATGTCTGTTCCCCTGTCATGACAAGCCCAATATTTTACCCGTCTATACGAATATAGAGCTGCCTTCCAAAGTTTGGAAGAGCGTGACAGCCCTGTATCGCTGTCTTCATCTGGGTGGGGCTCCTAAAAGAGCTTTCAAGTGTGGAGCCTAGGAGACGCTCTATTCTGTCTCTTCATCTGGTGTGTTAGGACTTAAATGTGACGCAGCAAAACATGATATTAATCAGCACAGCCCTTTAAATCATATTTAGGACACTTAAGAATTTGATGCTGTTCAGCAAATAAGCTGCTCAATATCTTGTCTCATTTGAAGTGATTTTAAATGCAATAATTCTATGTGGAGTCAGAATAATGAATTTGAGTATAATTGACTTAGTTGAGCTTGTCAAAGTGAGTTGCATGTCAAGACTTGATTCTGTTGTGTAGGCAGTAAGCGTATACCTATAGGTGCAGAATACAATAACTTTATTAAACATTTGTGACCTTTTGTGTAATGGTTCAGATAGGGCTGGGCGATATAGCTAAAAAAAAATGTATCAACGATATAATGTTTCATATCGTTCGGTATCGATAATTCTTTAAATTTATAACCTTTTTTTAAAACCAAGAGCAATAGAAAAAAATGTTGACCTTTTTAACAATTTTTATTTTTATTTTTATTTTTTTTTTAAATGAACTCCAATTTATTGAGACAAACAACAAATATTTTGTTTTAACAGTCAAAAACAAAATAAAAATTAAACATCTAATTTCTAATGTTTATATGCAGATTAAATGGGTTAAACTTTTGTCTTGTCTCCCGAGGCCACAGGAGGGCGCCATGAGCAAAATAATGCAGTACACAATGTCAACGCAGGGAAATAGCTGTCTATAAAAAAAACGTGTATTACGTCTAAAATTAACTCCTATAAATCAAATATAATTTCGTAAATTGCATAAACAATTATGAACAAAACAGCATCACGTATTTATGCATTGCTTAATACAAAGAGCCGAATCGCCCATCACACAGATTGCCTTTAAAATCATATGAGACGCAGTGAAAAGGAATAAACCTCCACAAATTTGCGACGCGTTTTCTAAAAGTTTAAACTGTTTTAACTTTGCATGGCTACATCTCTTGTGTGAGACGTGAGTGCAGCAGTCGTATTTGTCCGTCTAGAAAATGCGCTGAATATGCATTCTGTGTGAATGGCTTGGTTTCAGTTTTAACCTAATCAAGATCTTCTAGGCATTGAGCTACTATATTTCTCTAATATTTTGAATGAATAACGCAGCAACTGCACATCTCGTGAGCTAGACTAACAAAACATTAAACTACAACGTCACTTACATCATCATCACGGCATCTCGTGCGCCACTGATGACGCACATCTAACATTGGATTGTACTATTTTTGCGTTCAAATGTTTATTTTAAATTTGACTAATATTCATTCTTTACTCACAATCTCCTCATCACAGGCAGGCACAGCACTCATGTTCGTGTTTGTGTGTGCTGTCTGCGTCACTCATAGCATGTGCCTATATCGTGCGCTATATCGAACATTTTTTATATTGTTATTGAAGGTGTACCGTCGATAAATATCTATATCGTTTTATCGCCCAGGCCTAGGTTCAGAGCCTCTGAAATGCAGTGAGCACAAGGTTCCAGTATATTGGTTTTGTTCTGACCACTTATCTTGAGTTTATCGGGTTCAAGTCTTTTCCCCGTTCATCACATTTAATTGTTAAATTTTCTCACTATAACATGCACTTAGCTTTTCAGTGTTTTTATTTATAGAAAGCATAATTAAGCTTAATTTTGTTCAAAAATGAAAACATTTTATTTAGAGTTATAGTGCTAAATGTAGAGGCATGTAATTATTTAACTGGTCCATGGCTGAGGGAGGCTTCCTTATGTTCCTGTGCTTTATTGGCAATGCCAGGATTTCCTGTTTGTTTGGGCGACAGTCCTGTGGCAATGGAGCGCAGCAGTGGGGCACTTTTTCAGCTGCCTTTGTAGCGGAAATATTTTTTTCCCATTCATTTTCTCTATGGGAATTAAACAAACTGAATAAAGGTCTAACCATGAACCAAACCAACCAGCTCTGAGATGAATCTCAACATTACAGTCTTTGATTTGAGGCAAAATAAGAGTCTGACAAAGATAAGAGACCGTTCTTAACGTCTTTTATAGTTGATTCTTTTTATTTGTAACTACAATCCCATGAAGCTTGTTTCCATGGTTATAGTGACAGCTTGGTGAATCCTGTTCAGGATTACGGGTAGTTCTATGCTAGATGTTGAACTTGAAACTGATGAAAGGGATTTTACTTCTGGAATCCGACTGCTGCACTCTAGTGCTCCTGAACCGATCTTTCATGTCACTGCAGCTGCTTTAAATATAAGTGAAATTCAAGTTGCCATAAACGGAAGTACATTGGTACTACTGCATACTTGCACCAGCGAATAAGTGGCATGTGTGCGTGATTGTGTACCCTCACACCGTTTACCACACTGAAAAGCACCCTATGGCAAGTCTCTCAACCCAACCTCTGTGTGGTTTTACTGTTTTTATTATTTTTTTGTATCGTCATTGCTCTTTTAATTAGTCACACTTAAATCTCAATTTCTGCATAAACAAAAGAATAAGGTGATTTTGCACTTTAATGACTTTTTGTTACTCAGATGTTGAAGTTTCATTTTACTGTAAAACCTTTTAAAGGTTTTTTAAGGTCATTGTCACCCCACTAGACAAAACCGCTGCAGCTGCATGTGAAACCACATGCAGACATCTGCCACGCGCCCAGTATTCTCTGAAAAGCCTCATGACTACAAACGGAGACACACAAATAGGTAGGCAGACTGGATAAATAGGGACACAACCTGGAGAGGAGACGGTGAATCAAGATGAGTAAAATAGAATGTGGCAGTCAATGAGAGGGAGAAAACTTCTTCCTCTGCTGAGCTGAGATTGCTGCTGATTCAGTTTTTTCCTCCTCCTCCTTTTGGAGATAAGAAATTGAATTTGACTGTCAAGCCAATGCAGAGAAACAGGGTGTGTTTTGCAATATTTTTAGATGGAGGATATGACTTATTCATTTTGGGTGAAGGGTGGTGTGTCAAAGGGAGACTGCAAATAAGAGAAGTGAAAGTGGGATCGAGGAAGGGTGGAGTGGTGGTGGGGGTGTTTCCTAATGGGTGTGATTGCATGGCAACCCATAGAAGAATCCATCACCAACATTTTTTATTTATTTATTTATTTTTTGGCAGATTGTATAATGTAGATAGTAGGGGTGATTCACCCTTGATGGTTTCAGGAAAAGAATCCAGCTCAATTGACACTTATCAGATTGTCCCAAGGCATTCATCTCCACCCTTATTTAAGAGCACAGATTTATGTTCACAGTCACACTGGCAGAACTAATGATGAACAGAAATATCACTGAACATGGTCACATCTTTAGTGACCTCACTAAAATGTAGTCTTGCCTTTTATGCCTGTGTGATATATGGATTGTGGCTTTAAACACGCTCTATTGACACTCCTGGCCTCTTTTTTGAGGTGAACTTGATGGAACTGGGTTCCGTCCAGCCACTAAACAATGAAGCCAAATGACAATCCAGCTCTGTCAATATGGGGTTTTACAAAAGCACTACCACAGCAGTTTTCTGCTCTAGTCAGTTTTCTCTCCCTCACTCCTTCCCTTCCTTTCCCTGCCTCCTCCTGTTCCCTCCCTCTCCCAGCTGTAATCAGAAACCCCTGTGCAAGGGAATGGGTGGCCTGCCAGGATCAAGTTTGCTTCTGCCCTTTTAAGGCTAAAAAACCAAGGGGAACATTTCCAGAGAGAGAGAGGGAGGGACATTTGGAAGTCATAGAAAGTAAAAGAAAAGGAAGTTTTCTTGCAGAGTTCATGCTCCTTAAGATGTGTATTGGATGTGCTCTGTTTGGAAAACCAAAGCCGGGATGAACAGAATTCGACATTTGTACGCCTCATGGTCCTCGTTAAGACCTGCGGCACAACAGTTGTTTTCGTGCTTTTTTTTTTAGGTTCTTCAAAGTGCAGATGTTTGAGATAGAGAAACATGCTGACAGGCACCAGTGTCTTTGCGGACAACCCATGTGGTGAAAACTGGTCATGGCGTTAAACTGACATATAACATCAAATCTCACAGAATGTTATATCTGAGAAAATCCAGGCACCCCTACATTAAAAAAAAAAGTTTAACACTTTCGTAAATTTGGCATGGTGGAAAATTTTTCTATATCTTTTTGGAAATCTACTTTGTTGTAAACTATTTATCCGTGCATAGGTTTTTTTTCGCAATTAAGCTCGTAATTAATCAAATGACGGAATTATCTCTGGTAATTTATGCAGGACTTCTGCAATCACATAGTCCGTTTAAACCTGCCACGTTCTCCCAGTCAACCACAAGCTCTTTCAGATCTGCCTCCATCCAATCATCAACTGATGGCCAAGACCAAGTCCCGCCCTACCTTTTTTATTTTTCCCGATAATCCATTTTTTTTGGGATATAATGTCGTCATCATACAGAAGAAAAGATTTGTTGCTACTTCCGTTACATCTCAAATTTAACTTCCATTAAAGTGATAGTTCGTCCAAAAATAAATGTCGTTTTTGGATTAACTAACATTTCAACTCGTATGATTTTTTCCTTCTGCGGAACACAAAATAAAAAAAGTTAAAAAAAAAACGTGGTCCAAACAACATTCGCTCCCAGTTTTTCGACTAAATAAAAAAAAAAAAAATCTTTTTTTTTTTTTTTTTTAAATCTTTTATTTTTCCCGATAGTCCATTTTTTTTGGGATATAATGTCGTCATCATACAGAAGAAAAGATTTGTTGCTACTTCCGTTACATCTCAAATTTAACTTCCATTAAAGTGATAGTTCGTCCAAAAATAAATGTCGTTTTTGGATTAACTAACATTTCAACTCGTATGATTTTTTTCCTTCTGCGGAACACAAAATAAAAAAAGTTTAAAAAAAAACGTGGTCCAAACAACATTCGCTCCCAGTTTTTCGACTAAATAAAAAAAAAAAATCTTTTTTTTTTTTTTTTTAAATCGTCTTTTGTGTTCCATAGTGGAAAGAAATGTCTTCGTAGGCTAGAGAAAGAGAAGGGGGGGTCAGTCCTGTCAAGTTTTCCATGTCTCTGATTGCATTTGTGTATAGAGGTCTTGACCATAATGATAAGACCTTTTTGGAATGTGTGCAATTTCCTCAATCCTCCTCTACGGCCGTGCGCAAACATTAAACCCCCACTGCAAGAAAATGACCTCAACTTTGTGAATGAAAAGTTATTTGGCTAATTATCTAACTGAAATATGTGACATTTTCTTATGAAATGTATCTCGGGACGAACACTCCTCCTCATCCTTGGCGTGTCTTCAGACATCTGCAGTGTGTTATATTGTCCAGTGGTGTGGGGTCAAGGATGAGGGCTGATGTCAGAATGGCTGAGGTTATTTGGCAGGTCCAGACAGAGGGTGAGTCACGGGAATGAATCTGTGCTCTGATCCACTACTGAGGACTCGGCACTCCAACATGGCTCAAACAGGAAGGCCACAACTCACCAACCCTGTCTCTGTCCCTCCCTGTCCAAGTCCATGGTTGTGTCTGAAAGCTAGGAAAGCAGTGTACGGAGGAAGGAAGGTAACAAAGCACAGCCGAATCCAATGTTTGCATAACATTTTGTCTACCAAGATGCCATCATTTGATTGGCAGCATGTTGTTGCCTTTAACCCACAATTATTTGTGTGTGGTTGATGTTTTGTGGAAAAAAACGGCATCTGATGGAGCGGTTTAGATAAATTAATCTAAGAATGTGTTATGACTCCTTGTGTCTCCTAAGAAATAATCATTATGGTAACAAAATATTTGCTTTTGTTATCTCTAAATGTCTACATTTGTTTTGGATCATCAGACATGATGTCATGATGCCTTCATGCAGAAAACATCAAGTTTAGTCATCGAGTGACTGGGCAGGAATGCCGCTTCCTTGGGTTTCGAACACAGGCCGTCTCTGTCCTTTGTATATTTTGTCTTTGTCTGTTTTAGTCACTATCTTTTTTTTTTCTTCTTTCTTTTATTCAGTCTCTCTCTCCCTTTCTATCATCTATCTCCTTCTCAGTCTTCTTTGATTTATCATCTTTTACTCACTGCCAGCTTTCTCTCTCGGATGTGAGATTCATGTTTTGGGAATTTGATGGAGAGCTTTGTGCACAAATGTCCTTAAAAGGAATAAGTGTGCTGTGTGTGTATCCTGCAGTGTTTGGTGGGAATGCTGCAGGAACACAGATTCCTGTCATGTTTCATATGTTTGCCATTGTGTGCAGTGCGTCACCAGGCCTGTGTACCCCTCCAACCCCCACCCACTGCATCTAGGCATAGTTGAGGATGGTCAAGTGGTCGTACGTGAACCAACTAGTCCATCTACTCTAGCTGTGAGTTTGTCAGCTGTCTATTAAAGAGGGCGTTTCTAAATTAATCACCTTTATGGCCCACAAACATTGCTTTTTTTAAATTTATTTATTAATTTTTTTAATAAACATCTCGCTCAATGATCATACAAAAATACTTAAAAAATGCTTCTGAAAATGTTGCTTTCGTTTTTGTTTTTATACGCTTCATTCAACTGTCAAGAACACAGTCCTAAAAAATACTTTTAATCAATGTGCCTCTAAATCAGCCTAATTACATAGGGCTCACACTGACTAGTAGACTCTTTGTTCAAACATCCCTACCCCCATCCCAAATGCACCCCAAAAAGTTGTCCTCAAACATTAGCTCACATTACATTTTTACTCATTCATCAGATTCTTGGGAACGTAAACCACAGCATGCTTTTCTGTCTGTGAGTGTGGGCCACTGTGGGGTGATGAATAAGATGGCATGAATTTTATATGCACGCTCTCTTAATCCCAATTCCATTGAGCATCAAAGTCTTTGCCAGTTTGTTTCATATGGTTAATGTCACCGGAAAGGATTTTGAGAAATGTCAAAAGCAGATCAATTCTCAAAGGCCTCAAGGCCAAAAAAATGCTGCATGAAAAAAATAACTGTGGATCATTCTAGTTGTACAGGCCTCAGGATGTCGGTGTAAGCCCTACCCTGCCTTGAGTTGATGGTAAGGTCTGCCTCTAATACCTTAAACAAGCTCCAACAAGTTCCCATGTAATACTTTCATTCTATTTTTTTGTTATTTCTTTGTCTTCTCTTCACTGCCATAACAGTGAATCAGACTGTAATGGTCACTCATCATAGTCTGCACTATTGTATTTTGCTGACTTGCGTTTGTTTCTAATATTTCACTTATACATTTTTCCCATCAGTACCCTTGTGGGAATAAGATGCATTACAGTCACAAAGTTTGCATGATCTACAGGACGTTCCACTTGAGCTGAATCTGGAAGAATTTGGTGATGGTTAAACTTCCCCTTCTAGCATTATCCATAATGGCACTTCTTTATGGGTCCATAAATTTCCATATCATTGCTCCGATGCTGAAGCACATGCCCAATGTGTTTGGTCTGCGAATAAAGGGATCGGAGAGGGTTCAAGAGCACCTTCACTAGAAGCCAAGATGAATTCCAGCAGACTCTGTGGGCTCATAGTTTGTAAAACGCACCGGGAAACCAGGGCCTGTATTTATCAAGCCTCTGAGAATTACTCTCAAGAACGCTGCTAAGAATTGACTTAACCCTTTAGGCGCCAGGGTTTTTTGGAAAAATGCTGGATTTTGACATTAAAATTTCAAAAGCTTGTGGCTTGAAAGGGCTTAAAGATAGAGATCTAATGTAAATTAGAAAAATGTTGGGCATGACCGAAAGTTTATGTGGGGTGTAAATATACTCCTCTAATTTGCATATGACGTCATCAGGGGCGGCCATCTTGAATGTCATAATATTCAGGAAATAATAGATATTGAATTGATGTTTGAACTTATTTGCTTGTGGTTGTTTGTTGTTGTTTGTTTTTTTTGGTGTCTTTATCCTCATTCCAAATGATCAGAAAAGAGGAAACCAACAATAAAACAGGAGGAAGTGCTAAATTATCCCTATACTATATAGTAGTAAAACGCATGTGAACAGTAGCCTACTTTTTGATCAGTTCATCAGTAATAGTCAGGAAATAATCTATATTGCCCTGCCACCCCCATCCCCATTGGGCAAAGGGTCGAAATGATCACTTGTTTGTGCTTCGTGAACAATTGCGCCTTGCACGGCGGCACCATTGCGCTGCAAAGATGTACCGGGAGAAGCGCGATTATTAGACGACCAATCGTCATTTCCAAAAGGCAAATATTCCCCTTCAGAGTCAGAATCGGCGAATAGCATTTGCAACACATCCTCACGGTACAACTTTTTATTAGCCATTTGGCGATTTTTCTCACAGCTAACCCACACGCTATGAACTGAACTGCTTCTGCATCAATGACCGATAGCTCACTTGCTCTGCTCTTTCCTCAAACACCATTATTTTATTTTATTTTTATTTATTTTTTTTTTTTATATATATAAAAGTAGTTGATTAATGAACCTTATTTTAAAGTGTTACCAATATTAATATAAATTCTGTCTAGTTTTATTGTTACTTTCAGTAAAAGTGTGGTTATTTTATGGTCTTTTTTTTAATTTTTTTTTTATTCCGTATCATTAAAATGGAGTTCAATTTTAAAAGTCTTACAAAATTACTTTTTATATTATTTAATAAAATAATAAATAATCATTACAAAGCATTTTCGGTTTCAGTTTTCGGCCAAGTGCATCCAGAATTTTCAGTTTCCGTTTCGGCCCAGAATTTATATTTCGGTGCATCCCTAGATGTAAGACTACATGTTTTATTTAATTTAATTTAAATTTAACAGTAAATGACCCAATTGCTGAAGGGTCCGCACAACTTTTTAGTACAATTTCAAGTTGCACTGTTCAAAATACCTGTAGAAGCACAGCAGTGCATACCTGTTTACATTTAATTAAGGTGGACTAGATTAGACTGTAATACAAATAGTTTAGTTTGCCAGGTGCATACAACATTTATGACAGGTTTTCATGAAAGTGTTGGTCAGTTTGTCTGCTTGACAATCCCATTTTGCACTGCAACAATAAAACTGAAGTGAGATAAACTGAGAAATGTTTCTTTTTAGTTAAAACGGATGTTGTCAAAGTTTTCCTTTGTGGACATAATTACAACCTTATATTTAGGGTTGTGCCAGTAGACGATGGTATCGTGTATCGACGATAGTCAGAGATGTCGCCTGTTGCGGATTACTTTGATGACAGCAAAACTATATTATTTTTATTATTATTATTATTATTATTATCCGTCAAAAATATAGGCGCCTATCTTTAGTGATGCAGTGAGTGAGCCGCTTCAGAAACTTGCTGCGGCGTGGATGGTGAGTAGCCGTGATCAGCTCCGGTGGCCATGTCGGAGCCGTAACGCGCCGTAGACGTGTGCAGTGTAAATAAGGGGTAAGAGATTTATTCATGATACAGTGTAGGTAGCTTCACTGATTATAACGGGAGTGTTTTTAAAGAGCTTATAATACTCGCGCTAGACTGAAGTCAGTTTTTATGTTCTTTGGTAATGTAAATATTCTTTGCTCGTTTCTGTTTGAATAACTGAGGAAATGTAACTGTTTTATTAACTGCTCATCGTCAAACATTTCAAGAACATTCTTCCTCTCCTGAAAGATTCGCGCACGTCTCTGTCTCCTCAGCGCCATCACAAACCCCTACTGGCAACTCCTAACCACTTGAGAGACCTCTCAAGTTGTCTTAAATAACTGGGAGAGTAAGAGTGATTCTTGGCTTTAAGAAATTTGATAACTTGCTTTTATACTTAAATTTGAAAGTAGGAGTAAATTTAATGAATTCTCAGCACTTAAGACTAAAATGGCACTTTGAGAAGCTTGATAAATACGGGCCCATAACTAGAGAAAAATGTGAATGTATTATTTTACATGGCCAAACATGCGCTGTTGGATAACTGGAACGGGTCAGGAGAGGGATAAAATGTTATGTAAGGTCTCACAATATACAGGGTCTACTTCTGAACTGATCGAATGCTTTCTTTCCTCCTTGAGACAATGATTTGCTCATAGATTGAGTTTTGTTAGGTTTTAAAGGGATAGTTTACCCAAAAGTAAAAACTGTCATTTATCTCATCGTGCCTCTTGATGATTCAAAAAAAGTGTGTGTGTGTGTGTGGGGATTAATACTAATATAAATGAAAGCCTAAATTAAATCTGTTCATTGTTATAAAGCAATCATGTCTTGGAATAAACTGCTTGATTCTTATTATGTTTACAACATTTTTATGAACTTGAAGCTTCAAAGTTTTTGAAGAAATCTACATTTTCATTAAAAAATATTGATTTAAAAATCAAGGCCCCATTAGTAAACAATGCATTTGCATTAACATTTAACCCAACAATGAGCAATACATTTGTTAATGTATTTATGAACTGTGAACATTAGTTATAATACACAATAGTTATTAAAATTCTACTGTTCATTATTCATGCTTGTTAGTTCAGGTCTATTTAAATATTAACGGTGTGTGTTATTGTATTTGTACATTTTGAAATTAACATTTAAGATTAATAAATTCTGAAACAAACTTTCACAGTATGGTTCACTCAAAATAAATAGTCTCCCCTCCGGGATTAATACTAATATAAATGAAAGCCTAAATTAAATCTGTTCATTGTTATAAAGCAATCATGTCTTGGAATAAACTGCTTGATTCTTATTATGTTTACAACATTATGAACTTGAAGCTTCAAAGTTTTTGAAGAAATCTACATTTTCATTAAAAAATATTGATTTAAAAATCAAGGCCCCATTAGTAAACAATGCATTTGCATTAACATTTAACCCAACAATGAGCAATACATTTGTTAATGTATTTATGAACTGTGAACATTAGTTATAATACACAATAGTTATTAAAATTCTACTGTTCATTATTCATGCTTGTTAGTTCAGGTCTATTTAAATATTAACGGTGTGTGTTATTGTATTTGTACATTTTGAAATTAACATTTAAGATTAATAAATTCTGAAACAAACTTTCACAGTATGGTTCACTCAAAATAAATAGTCTCCCCTCCCTTTTGTCCCCTGCAAGGTTAACTGCATCCTCAGTGGAGCATGTGTCAGTTAAAACAGGAAGATGCACTGTGCTGCCCTGCCCAAGTCCTCCCTAGGGGCGTGTGAGTGCTATCAAAGAACAATTATCCACATTATCTTCAAACATTTATTGATTCTCTCACTGTCCCAGCTTGGATTAGGCCTCACTTAAATACTATGCAGTGTAGGACATGGGGAGAGTATTCTGTCTGTGCTTTGAAATTGTTTTGTGTCTCTCTCTTCTGTAACTTGGGACGCATGTGTATGCCTATAACCACATTTTGGATGGGTTTATGCTCTTGTTAAAGAAAAATGTCAAGGAAAAGGGAAATGTGAAAGTGTTGTATGAGGGTGTAGATCAGATCATGTTCAGATCTTGATGTATTGACACAGTGGAATGACTAGAAGAGGAGATGGGTTTACATTTATTTCCATCTTTTTAAGAACAGAATAAGAGCAGAACAAATAATAAAAGGCTATCAGACTTCATCTGGCTCTTAGATTTCAAATTGAAATTTTGTCCTGAAATGATCCACAGATGGGACTGGACAACCATCTAGATGGTTTAATCCACAAATGTCTTCTCTGATTATTATCTACAATCTGAAGTCTTGCCAGATTTAATTCTGAATGTTTCAAATGTGCAGTGCAGTTACAAGCACTTCATTGTTTGGTGACCATTTGTAGGATGGTCTGCAACATATTGCACTATCTTGTGCTGAATTATTAAATTATTTGTTCCAGCTTTATGGATGCAGATGCCCTCAGATGATTAAAAATCTTATTTACTCCAATGGATTTTTGCAAACTCTGTAACTCTTCTCTCTGTCTCTGTGTTACAGACAGTAAGGCCATAGTGGATGGGAACCTGAAGCTGATCCTGGGTCTAATATGGACTCTGATTCTGCATTATTCCATCTCCATGCCTATGTGGGACGAGGAGGAGGAGACCGAAGAAAGCAAGCAGAAGACGCCCAAACAGAGGCTGCTCGGATGGATCCAGAACAAGCTGCCCGAGCTGCCCATCACCAACTTCAGCCGGGACTGGCAGTCAGGGAAAGCCCTTGGTGCTCTGGTGGACAGTTGTGCTCCAGGTGAAAGATCTGAGATGGTGTTTGGGGGGATTGAGAGATTTCAGGGTTTTAGTGGTCTGAGAATGTCTTTAGTATTAAATTTGGTATTCCTTTTAGGCATGGTCAGCCTACCTGAATGATGGAATCATGATCAATAGGCTTGAAATATAAATATATATATATATATACACACACACACACACACACATTTACTCTCAGATTGTTTATATACAGTATGTTTGTGTTTTTTTTTTTTTTTGCTAAATTGAATGCATAAATGTTTGGAAAAGGGGCCTGCCTGGATTTTACATAATACATTGAATAAGTTTTCTACTGAATCATGGAAATGAATCCAGTTAATCCAACTCAAACACCTTTTAATTAACTACTTTTTTTTCATGCTGTCAATAGTAAGACCAGCAAGTATTTTAAAACTAGTCTGGCACACTCCTTAGGAAACTTGAGCATATACAATTAATTTTTTTATTTTTGGTGTGCAGGTCTCTGTCCAGACTGGGATTCCTGGGACCAGACCAAACCTGTGGACAATGCCAGGGAGGCCATGCAGCAGGCTGATGACTGGCTTGGTGTTCCTCAGGTACTTTTATCTTGGTTCAGTCATCTCTTGCCTTTTCATTAACTCCTGAATAATCAAAGAGCAGAATGTTCTAGAGCCCCTACCTGGCATGTTTCTTATTCAGTGCAGCAACTATGACTTTGTGGTTTCATCATGACCTGAATTGGAAAGGAAACAAATGAAAAAGTATTTGGCTCTGTCACACCACATGCTGTTTTCACCTTGGCCATAACGGTTGCAGTATGCGAACTCCCCTAATATTATAGTAGTGCTTATGATTATTTTTTTTTTTTTTTGAAAGAATAGACAAATAAGGAACTGAGTCAAATCACCTTTTTTTTTTTTTTTTTTTCCTTTCCTCTACTGATGTATCGAAACTACCCAGTGAGGTTTCTTTGTCATGGCGTGTGCTGATGGTGTGCCAAAGCTGGCATGTTGCGTGCCATCGGTTATGCATGTGGTTGGATGTTTCCTGCCCCAGGGCTGATGTTACTATGATACAGACTTCTCAATTTGTATGTAATAAACTTCCTGTCAGCATGTGGGCATGGCTTCAAGATAACATGTGTGGTGAAACTTACTAAAAACCTTTTATTTATTTATTTTTTTACAAAATATTTACAAATTGCATGCATTTTGCTTGGTTTGGGTTAAATTGCATGCCTTGTTTCTTCAAAAGGTGATCACTCCAGAAGAAATCGTTGATCCAAATGTGGACGAGCACTCTGTTATGACTTACCTGTCCCAGTTCCCCAAAGCCAAACTCAAGCCTGGTGCCCCCCTGCGGCCCAAACTCAACCCCAAAAAGGCCCGTGCTTATGGACCAGGTAAACCATGGCCAGTTGCATATTGCAGTTTTATTTAATGTGGTTTTTATTTTAGTTATGTCTGAAACTGATCGTTTCAATATCGTATTGTTCTGTGCCATGCAGGTATTGAACCCACAGGTAATGTTGTGATGAAGAAAGCAGTGTTCACTGTTGAGACCATCAGCGCTGGTCAAGGCGAAGTACTGGTTTACGTGGAGGACCCAGCCGGCCACCGTGAGGAGGCCAAAGTTACAGCCAACAATGACAAGAACCGCACCTACTCCGTATTCTACATACCAAAAGTCACTGGACAACACAAGGTACCCAGAAGTGTTTACCTGAAAAAGATGAAACCGAAAACGTCCCAACAAAAAATAACACTGTTGTATCAGTGTGGAAGCAAGCAGTCTTGCCTGGTTTTTGATAGACCTGTGTCTCTTCTCAAAGGTGACAGTGCTGTTTGCAGGGCAACACATCTCTAAGAGCCCATTTGAGGTGGATGTGGGAATGGCTCAGGGAGACTCTAGCAAGGTCACTGCCCAGGGCCCAGGACTTGAGCCTGCTGGCAACATCGCCAACAAGACCACATACTTTGATGTCTACACAGCTGGTACTTGCCCTCAGTATATCCTACATTATGCTTATTTTGGTTGTAGATGATGATTTTATTTTAATTTTTTAGCTAAATAAATAGGCAAAATAAACCATTTATTTGATCTAAATAAGTAACATTAATTCAAAATAAGCATTTTTGTTTTTTGTTTTATATTTCATTGAGTATATAAGAAAAAAAAAAATTTTTTTTTTAATAAGTCTCTCTCTCTCTCTCTCTCTCTCTCTCTCTCTCTCTCTCTCTCTCAGGCGCTGGCGTAGGAGAGGTCGAGGTGGTCATTATGGACCCCAGTGGAAAGAAGGGCACTGAGTGCAGTGTTGAGGATAAGGGCAACAGCAGCTACCGATGCACCTACAAGCCCACTCAGGAGGGCCAGCACACCATCTATATCACCTTCGCTGGGGGGCAGATCTCCAAGAGCCCTTACACCGTCCATGTGGGAGAGGGTAAGAGCCAGAGAAGGGCTAAGCATGAATGCATTCAGTGTGTAAGACAGGAAAGGGAAGTAGGTGAAAGGGATATACACACGGGATTCCTTTTGAAGAGGCATGGAAAGGCCATTACCACTGAATAGTATGTATAAAACTTCTTCAGATAAAAGTTTAGGTGTCTGTTATCTGTCCTTGCTGCATGCTCTTTTGTCTACATTGTTTTTTCTTGCTGTCTTTTTCCTCTGTTTTTCTTCACTGGCAATTGTGTCTCTCCTTTTGAAGGACTGGTATCGTCTGCATCCACTGGTATCTCTCCTTTTCTCTTTGGATCGGCCTCCTTTTGGCTTTTGGTATCATTTCCTGTTTCCTTGGATATGTCTTGGGTACTTGACCTGCTGCTTTTCTGTCAATGTCCTGTTATTTTCAGTTGTCCCTCACTTTAGGCTGCAAACCCTTTGCATTAATAAAGTGCCAATGAAATTACATGACATAATTTTAGACCACTGATTATACTGACCAGAAAATGTTTAACTGCCCATATAAGTGCTAATAGATGTTCATTTCTCAGGAGACATGTTTAGACATCGTTATCTGTGGCGTTGTAAGCCAAGCAAAATTCCTGTGACTCTGTAACGTGTGGCACAGTAGACAAATGGAACATTAAAAATAGCTTTTTATTATCAGACACCAGTATTATTTTCCACCAGTATTATTCAGCACTGTATAGTCATTCTTACCACTTCCTCTTGTAAGGCAGTTTGGATCAAGACAAAGAAAGATAAAAATGTACACCATGAGCAGAGCTTAATATCTCTCCCCCAATATGCTCAGTGTTTTCCTGCCTGCTTTTTTTTTGAAGAACAGAGTTGAAATACAACTTTATTTTTTTTAAATAATAGAAATCATACATTTCAACTTGTTCCTCAGTTTGTAAATACAAGACACATTTACAGTAATGCAGTGTACAATGGAAATCTGTGTGGCAAGACATTACTTTGAAATAATGCTAAACAAAAATACCATTTTGAAAATATGCTCTTGACATTATACATATTAACATGAGACTGTTTTGTTAACTTGCACCTACACACCTCTTCACAGACGGGTTAACAGCCTTTATGTGGTCATGACAGAATTGAAACGTGCTAACTAATAACTTATTCAAGGATAAAGTTTTGAAGCCCTTTTCTACCTCAGCCTAAAAATCATACATAGAAAATTGTGACAGTATTTCTCAATTGTGACTTCAAATTTCACAGTTGTGACTTTATATCTCACAGTGCCTTTTTTTTAATTTTGTATTTATATATTCATTTTATTTACTAATTGGCATGTTGCTTTTTCTGTTGAATACTTTCTTTTTGTGAATGTAAGGGCACACAGTTAACTGCAAATTTGTACTAACTTGGTTGTCTGTTCTCACCAGCCTGTAATCCAAGCCTGTGTAGAGCCAAGGGCCGTGGTCTGCAGCCTAAAGGCTTGAGGATCAAGGAGACTGCAGAATTTAAGGTTTACACCAAGGGAGCTGGCACTGGAGACCTGAAAGTCACCATCAAAGGGCCCAGTGAGTGGATGCCATACTTATATTCACGTTCACAGTGCCAGAGCCCTCTGTATTAAAGTGCCCAATTATGCCATTTTTAAGGTTCCTAATATTGTTTTGGGAGTCTCCTACAATAGGTTTACATGCATGCAAGATCAAATAACCTTTAGTTTTCTCAAAATATGCATTTAATATCCCCTCATTTTCCAACGATTCTCAAACAACTTGTTCGAAGCAGTTCTAAGATGGTCTTTCTAAACCCCTCCTTCCCATGAGTGTACTCTGCTCTGATTGGTCAGATGGCACAGTCTGTTATGCTTGGTCTACAGTGTACAGCGCATGTCAGAAATGATACACCTATTGTCATAGTTCCATATTTTGAACACTCGATAGAATATATAAACCTCTATTATTAATCATACTTACAGGATGTGATTTACTGGAGCCAGCTGGTCCAGATAAACGGGGTATTGAGCCATCTTTCAAGAGTTAGCGTTGTGTGAATCCCATGTTGAACTCCCCGAGATTAGAGAAGCAGTCGTCAGTAAAATTACTTGTTTGTGGGCGGGGTCAAGTTGTTCACATAGAATACATGTGGGAATTATGCAAATGTGTTACCCCGTGATGTGTAGCCATCACAGAAGTGGGATTCGAATTACTGACAACTCGTTTAGGCTCTGAGTCGATTCTTTACACTTTACACTTTACGCTACATTACACACTGCATGCAAGGCAATATTCAAAATGGCATAATAGGGGTGCTTTAACTTATGCTACAGTACAGATGTTTTATGAACTATTTAACCAAAAGCTAAATGTATTATGCAGAGGGTCTTGAGGAGCCCTGTAAGAAGAAGGATCTGGGAGATGGCGTGTACAGCTTTGAGTATTACCCCACCTCACCTGGGAATTACATCATCACGATCACATGGGGTGGACAACACATTCCACGCAGGTAAAATCACAGTTAATAATTGAATCAATTCCTATTAGAGTAGTGATTAGATTTGTTAAATGTCCATTGCTTATTCCTGTTTCCAGTCCGTTTGAGGTGAAGATGGAATCTGAAGCAGGACCGCAGCAGGTCAGGGCATGGGGTCCAGGACTAGAGAGTGGTGTGGTAGGCAAGTCGGCTGACTTTGTGGTGGAAGCCGTCGGGGATGACGTGGGCACTTTGGGTATGTTTCACTAGCTCTGACTTTTCATTGGTCTGTTTGAATGGCTTACATGTGTATTTCTTAAATCCAAAACAAATTTGTGAATTCTCCATTCAGGTTTCTCTGTGGAGGGCCCATCCCCGGCTAAGATCGAATGTGACGATAAGGGAGATGGCTCCTGTGATGTGAGGTACTGGCCCACAGAACCAGGTGAATATGCAGTTCATGTGCTCTGTAAGAACGAGGACATCCAGCTCAGCCCTTTCATGGCTGAAATCGTGCCTGCTCCAGGAAAAGACTTTTACCCTGACAAGGTAATTGATCTGGTGATGTTGAAATGAGCTTTTGATTGTCCATATTTTAAATGAGAGTCTGTTGGTAATTCTTATGACGAGTTTCATTTGTAATTCAGGTAAAGGCTTATGGTCCAGGTCTGCAGAGCTCTGGCCTTTCAGTCGGCAAACCAGCTGAGTTCACTGTGGATGCCAAACTAGGTGGCAAAGCTCCTCTAAAGATTCAAGCTCGGGTGTGAATCCTGCTTTATGGCTCATGACTGATCTTTGTTTCTCTAAATCAAAGCGCTAACAAGCTTTTTCCCTCTTAGGACCGTGATGGAAACCCAGTGGATGTGCAGGTGAAGGACAATAGTAATGGAACATACAGTTGCAGCTACACCCCTCGCAAACCACTCAAACACACTGTGATGGTGTCCTGGGGTGGAGTCAACATCCCAGAGAGCCCATTCAGGGTGGGTAGTCATTCAGATATGGTTAACATCCTTAAAATTACTAACAAGAAGTGTCTTAATGTGTTTGTACTGCTTTTTTTGTGTAGATGAACATTGGGGCAGGTTGCCATCCAAATAAGGTGAAAGTATCAGGACCTGGAGTGGCCAAGACTGGCCTGAAGGCATTTGAACCAACATACTTCACCGTGGATTGCTCTGAGGCAGGACAGGGTAAGAACTTTAACTCTAAAGAACTAGATGTAAACTAATATTTTCCATGTCATAGGCAAATAAGCTTAATAGTGTTGTTTTTGTTCTGTCTTTCTAGGTGACATCAGCATAGGCATCAAATGCTCTCCAGGTATTGTGGGACCTGCTGAAGCTGACATCGATTTTGACATCATCAGAAATGACAATGACACATTCACTGTCAAATACACCCCCCCTGGAGCGGGCAGCTACACAATCATGGTGCTGTTTGCTGATCAGGTAAGAAGACGCATAAGTGTATGTGGTAAATGGTCTAGTGAGGTTTCTTTTATTCAAACTTGTATCGTTTTCTAGACTATTCCCATGACGCCCATCAGAATCAAGGTTGATCCGTCTCATGATGCCAGCAAGGTTAAAGCAGAGGGCCCTGGACTCAGTCGTACTGGTGAGATAAAGTATTTAATAAAATAAAAAAATATTTAAAGGGGACATAGCATACACCGTTTCTGGCGATCTCATGTTAATCTTGAGTACTTATAGACCAGTATTGTATCCTTCATATCTCCGAAGAGTCTTTAGTTTCATCAGATTTATAAAAAGATACAGTTTTACGCTTCTCTCTGAAAACAGCCGAGCTCCTGGAGGTGTGTCATTGGCGGAGCTAAACAGTCGCGAGCATGTTCGTGTTGTTTACATTATATGCACTTACGTGCCGGTTGCCAACAAAACGCATACATTTGATGCAGGTTTACTCACCGCCTGAGGTTCTGACTCTTGTATCGCTGGGACTGCTCCATCCTTCAGTATCAAACAATGTGCAAATCCAGCGACGAACTGGGCCTTGTTCATAAAACATTTGTCATTACGGGAAAATCAAACACATGAGTGCAACTCCGTTGGTGCCCCGGAAAAACAAACTACATCCACTGTTCCCTTAATGCTGGGTTCTTTGGGAAGCTGAACAAGGTTATCTTTCCCTCAAATCAAAAAACACATTCTTCTCGAGCAAGTCCTGTGCAGCGCTGCTGATGACTTGTGTAACCTGAATGAAGCACGTTGATGGGCTGCTCTGGTTGCTGTGTGCATGTGCTCTTTTGGGAGAAGGGCCCATACAAGGAATTCCACTCTTCATGACGTCATGAAAAATTCTGAGACCTATTTGAACCCGGAAGGAATGTATTTGGCACAGAAATACTCCATCACACATCCAACTCGTTTTTGAAACTTTTACCATGTTTAGCATGAGAATCCAACTCCTAAACAGTGTAAATAACGCAGATTGCATGAAATCGTATTAGACCCCCCCCCCCTTTAATAATAAGTAAAGTAAGTTATTTAGTATGACTTCCTGCATTGTTAAATGTTTTGTTTTTTCCCTTTTAGTTTTGTTTTTAGTTTAAAGGAGAATCTCTAATGGAAAAAAATGCTGTTATTTCTTTTCAAGGTGTGGAGCTGAACAAACCCACTCACTTCACTGTGAACACCAAGGCTGCAGGCAAAGCTAGACTTGATGCTCAGTTCACTGGACCCATCAAGGGAGAGGCGGTCCATGACTTTGACATCATCAACAATCATGACGGCACCCACACTGTTAAATACACCCCTGTTCAACAGGTGAGCACACATTTGCTATTTCAGTCTCAATGACTGGTAGTGCTTGGCTTTGGAAAGAATATTGCAATGTTTGAATATTGTAACTGGTTTTCTAAATGTTATTTAGCCATTGAGTACTGGTGCAATTTAAGTGCTCATTTTCTTCTGTAGGGCAATATGGGTTTGAATGTCACCTATGGTGGTGATCCCATTCCCAAGAGCCCGTTTGCTGTAGCTGTTGCCCCATCCCTGGACCTCAGTAAAGTTAAAGTGGCTGGTCTTGGCAATAGTAAGTAATCACATTCCTTGTCTAGCTTGTGACCAGTAAACCTGGGAGATTCAAATAAGAGTTTTGAGACTTACTTGGACGTCTTTGACTGATTGTAACATTGAAAAATCTGTGAGGCTGCTTTGAAACTATGTATTGAGAAAAGCGTTGTTTACATTTAGTCATTTAGCAGACGCTTTTATCCAAAGCGACTTACAAATGAGGACAATAAAAGCAGTCAAAACTAACAAAAGAGCAGCAATATATAAGTGCAAATGACAAGTCTCGGTTAGCCTAACGCAGTACACGTAGCAAGGTGTGTGTATGTAATATATATATATATATATATACATACACAGTGGGGCAAATAAGTATTTGATACACTGCCGATTTTTCAAGTTTTCCCACTTACAAAGAATGGAGAGATCTGTAATTTTCATCGTAGGTACACCTCAACTGTGAGAGACCGAATAAAAAAAAAAATCCAGAAAATAACATTGTATGATTTTTTTTAATAATTAATTTCCATTTTATTGCATGAAATAAGTATTTGATACAATAGAAAAATAGAACTTAATATTTGGTACAGAAACCTTTGTTTACAATTACAGAGGTCAGACGCTTCCTGTAGTTCTTGACCAGGTTTGCACACACTGCAGCAGGGATTTTGGCCCACTCCTCCATACAGGTGTTCTCCAGATCTTTCAGGTTTTGGGGCTGTCGCTGGGCAACATGGAGTTTCAGCTCCCTCCATAGATTTTCTATTGGGTTCAGGTCTGGAGACTGGCTAGGCCACTCCAGAACCTTGAAATGCTTCTTACGGAGCCGCTCCTTAGTTGCCCTGGCTGTGTGTTTGGGGTCATTGTCATGCTGAAAGACCCAGCCACGTTTCATCTTCAATGCCCTTGCTGATGGAAGGAGGTTTTCACTCAAAATCTCACGATACATGGCCCCATCCATCCTCCCATCAATACAGGATGATCAGAAGAAATGGACAGCACCTGAGTTAAATATATGAGTGTCACAGCAAAGGGTCTGAATACTTAGGACCATGTGATATTTCAGTTTTTCTTTTTTAATAAATCTGCAAAATTTTCAACAATTCTGTGTTTTTCTGTCAATATGGGGTGCTGTGTGTACATTAATGAGGAAAAAAATGTACTTAAATGATTTTAGCAAATGGCTGCAATATAACCGAGTGACATACATATTATACACACACACACAAAGAAAAACAAGTAGATAGAATAGAAAGCTAGTGGGTTTTTTTTTGTTTGTTTTTTTTTAAATAAAGAACAAAAAAATGAAAAAGATAAATATAGATAAAGTAGAATTATAATAGAATAGAAAGTGTTAGAGTTAGAGGGTCAAATAAAGTTATAAAAATAGCCTTTAATTGGATTGAATCACCTTTACCCATTTAAAAGTAAAATTATCTGCTTTCTTTCTTTTCTAGCAATGACTGTTGGAAAGGATCAGGAGATCACGGTCAAGTCAAAAGGAGCAGGTGGTCAGGGCAAGGTTGGCGCCAAGGTCACAGGTCCATCTGGCAAATCGGTGCCTTGTAAAGTTGAACCAGGCCTGAGCCCAGAAAACAGTCAGGTCCGTTTTATACCCAGAGATAAGGGACCCTATGAGGTTGAACTGACATATGATGGTGCCCCCATCCCCGGCAGTCCATTCCCCGTGGAAGCCATTGCACCTACTGACCCATCTAAGGTGAGGCAGTTTGGGAATGGGGCTCAACCTAGGAATTAAATATTGCCGTTTTAACAAGATGACAAAAAGGCATCAGGACAAGCTCTTTGTGGGGTGTTTATTCTATAAACTGTAATTTGCTTCATGTTGCACGACTTCTCAGCGAGTGGTTTTGGCATCTTGGCCCCATATTGGCTTAAGCAGTAGAACAAATATACTCTTTCATTCATATCCCAACGTCTCTTCTCATGTGTAGGTGCGATGTTCTGGGTCAGGTCTGGAGCGAGCCAAGGTTGGCGAGCCAGGACAGTTTGTGGTTGATTGCACTAATGCTGGTCCTGCTGAGCTGACTATCGAGATCATCTCAGACAATGGCACCGAGGCTGAGGTCCATATTCAGGACAATGGGGATGGAACATACACCATCACCTATATCCCTCTGTACCCTGGAGCTTATACCCTCACCATCCGCTACGGTGATCAGGATGTGCCAAACTTCCCAGCCCGACTTGACGTGGAGCCTGCTGTGGAAACCAGTGGAGTGAAAGTGTTCGGACCTGGAGTGGAAGGCAAAGGTAGTGTGGTGTTCTCAGGTTAATCTGGCAGGTGCTTCTCTTGTCTTTGCTCATTTAGTCACTTTGAATGTTTGCCTGTAGGTGTTTTCCGGGAGGCCACTACTGATTTCACTGTGGATGCTCGTGCTCTCACCAAAACGGGTGGCAATCATATCAAGACCCGTATCAATAACCCATCAGGCAACCGCACTGAAGCTCTGATCAGAGACCTCGGAGATGGCACCTACCAAGTGGAGTACACGCCTTATGAGGAGGGTGAGTTTCAGCCTAGGGTATTTCATTGTTCATGCTTATTTCTCCTATTTTTACATTTAGATGATCTTTGTCATCTAATGCTTATCAAACAGTTTATCTTTAAAAACACAAATTTAATAACACTGTTACGTGTCATCTTTAACAAAGCTTAAAATGAATAACCATTTTTCAGGCTTCAAATTGATTCACTTGTAGTTTTTAAAATAATAGATTTTTGTGTTATTTAGACAAAATAGTATAGAATTGTATTGGATAGTTGTTATTGGCTGTAATATAAAACATCTTGGCATTATGGTAGTGAGTTTTACAAGGGTATGCACCACTTTTGAAACATTTTAAATTGTGGTATTACTGTAATATTATAAATGGTTAATTTATGTTAATAGGCACACACAGTGTTGAGGTTATATACGATAACACCCCAATTCCCAAGAGCCCATTCCGTGTGCCTGTGACCGAGGGTTGTGACCCAGCACGTGTGCGTGTACATGGTCCAGGACTTCAGTCTGGCATCACCAACAAACCCAACAAGTTTACAGTGGAGACCCGGTGGGTAGATTCAGCACTCGGCTTTTCGTTTTAATCTTGAGCTGCTGTTTTCTCGATCAAATCAGTCACCGCATCAGTAGGTCTGGTTGTAAGGTTCTCTGCCTCACTCCATCTCTGTCGTTTGAGCAGTGGGGCCGGCACAGGTGGACTGGGGCTGGCTATGGAAGGACCTTCTGAGGCCAAAATGTCCTGCACTGATAACAAAGATGGCAGCTGTTCTGTTGAATACATCCCATATGAGCCAGGCACATACAACCTCAATGTCACCTATGGAGGCCAACCAATCACTGGTCAGCATTTTTGCATCATGTACTAATATTTGTTTATTTGTTTTTGTTTTTTGTATTTATTTTTGCATTTATATCTTTATTTTGTCTTTTTATTTTTATTGTAATTTATCTTTTTAAAATAGTTTTTTTTGTATATTTCTTAACAAATTTTTCTTGATTTTATTTATTTATTGTTTTTAAATCCTTTTTTCCCCTCCACAGGAAGCCCTTTTTCTGTACCTGTCCACGATACTGTTGATGCAACTAAAGTGAAATGCCAGGGTCAGGGGCTTGGAAACAACGTGCGTGCCAATATCCCACAGGTCTTTTCTGTGGATGCTAGCAAGGCTGGAGTGGCACCCTTACAGGTCCGAGTGCAGGGACCCAAAGGTGGGAGTGTGATTCAAGAATCATCTTGTTCATTTGCCTTTTTTTCTTTCCCTCTCCATTGAATTAGAGGACTGTATTGATTTACGGTTTGTCGTGTAGGTGTCGTGGAGCCTGTTGAGGTGGTGGATAATGGTGACCGGACTCACACAGTCAGCTATGTACCCACCAGAGAAGGACCGTATTCTATTAATGTCCTGTATGCGGATGAGGAAATCCCACACAGGTAAACTCCAGGCTCAGATCAATGACCACCACCCTGTTAATCAAAATGAGTTTTAACAAAAAATGTTTAGTGCTTTAAAGTGATGTCAGATGTACCAGACCTTTGGTACTCTGTGGTTTAAAGTGCCCCTATTATGGGAAATGAAAGGTTCATATTTTGGTTTTGGGAGTCCCCAATAACAGGTTGACATGCATGCAAGGTCAAAAAACATTTTAATTGTCTTATAATATGCATTTATTTTTACCTTACTTGCTCAACGACTCCCAAACGATGTGCTCAGCGATTCATTTTTCCAAACCCCTCCTTTGCGTGATGCTAATCTGCGGTGATTGGTCTCATTTTCATTTCATCATGAGCCTGTAATGCCTGATAAAGCAGCGTTTGTGAGCGCAGTGCTGCTTTGCGTAAAGCGTTACCGGGGAAACCGCTATTTTTACCGCTCCAAAAGCTGCATCTAGTGGCAAAGAATGAATTTGCATTTTCATTCAGACCAACAGGAAAAGACCAACAAGTGGGCGGGGCAATATGCTAATGTTTCATGTTGACCTCAACATGAAACGGCTTGGGACTCATTAAAAAAAAATGACTCCTTTTCAATGATTGAGTTGACTCTTTCTTTTGAGAGACAATAACTTTATACATGGTGCACTTCCTGATTTAAAACTTTGCAGGATGTTTTCATTCACTTCACACTGTTACACGCTGCATGAAATGTAATTTTCAAAAATCCATAATAAGGGCACTTTAAAATTATTACAGGGGTCATGAACTGGCTTTATTATTTTATACTGTTGTCTGAAGTCCACTTATGTTCACATGGTTTTTACATTCAAAAACATCAAAATCAATAAGCAATAGACTATTTTCTACCCTGGTTTTGAGGCCGGCTCGAGAGACGCTCCATTTTTATGGGCATGCTGCATTGAAGACTTGGATGTAAATGCCCACTGCTATGATTGGATAACAGTTTTGCATAGTACACTAACTTTCTGTTTGACAAGCTACGTCCTTCATAGTTGGAGCTTTCTGTGACTTTGGTTAGACACGTACACATAATCAGGCCATATCAAGTGATCTCTAATAAAGCAATAGTGACTGTGACGAGAGGGGCGGGGCCGAGAGCCGTGGGAATGACACGAGGCCGGTGGAGTAAATGCTAATGCACGACACCTGCGCCACTCACTGGTCTCAAGTCACACGGAGGAGCTCCGGAAGGATAGAAGGAGGAGTGACGACAGTGTTGGAGGAGAGAAGTCCAGGCCTGGTTTAAAAAGTTTAACCACACATTCCTATATTTTGAATCTGAAGGAAGGTTATGCTTATTTAACGGCATGTTTATTGCTTGGTTGCTCGATCCGGATTAGCGCCACTAACCTTATTTCCCTACTATGTCATGTGCGAATCAGTGGGCGGGGCTACAGAATTGGACGTTGATATTCTTCTGTGGAGGCGGTGTTTAACCTATCTATTACAGGCATATTCCAGGATCTGGCGTTCGCTGGGCCTGGCGTCAATAAAAGCAGTAACAAGAACATTTTATTTCAGTAACAAGAACATTTTCAGTTCTGAAACTTACAGGATATTCTTTTAGTAGGATTACCTCTTATATCTCAAAAGCTCAAATAAAAGTTGATTTCTCAATTCATGACCCTTTTAAATAATAATAAACAACTTTATCAGACTGTATTGATAGGGAGTACTTTCAATTAAGAACTATTTGAAGGATGTATTTTATAGTTTATATTAATATTTAACAGCATGAAGTAGTGTGCTCAGTAGAAGGTCAGTTTTTGCTGCAGTCTTGAAATTGCCATTAAAGTACTGTGAAATTTCGATGGTATTGGCATCGATGGAGTTGGTATTATAGCAGGCCTGGTGCATTTTTAAACTCCCCTGGTCCCTGCCTTCCCTGCTTGTCTCTGTCTCTGTCTCTGTCTGTCTCTCTCTCTCTCTCTCTCTGTCTCTGTCTTTATTCAGTCCTTATAAGCTGAAGGTTCTGCCCACTCATGATGCTAGTAAGGTCCGTGCAAGCGGCCCTGGTCTGAATACCACCGGTGTGCCTGCCAGTCTGCCTGTGGAGTTCACTATTGATGCCAAAGATGCAGGAGAGGGACTTTTGGCTGTCCAGATCACTGTGAGCTGATGCTTCTCTTTACAGATATAAAGTTGCCATGGTCTCGTTGCATTGCTTTTGTCACTTTTATGCATTGTTCTGTTCTTAATGCTTGTTTTAGGACCCTGAAGGGAAGCCAAAGAAGGCTAACATTCGTGATAATCAGGATGGGACGTATCTTGTGTCCTATGTGCCTGACATGACTGGCCGCTACACCATTCTCATCAAATATGGTGGTGATGAGATCCCATACTCTCCATATCGTATCAGAGCCCTGCCAACGGGAGACGCAAGCAAATGCACAGTCACAGGTATGTAATGCTCCGGTCGTATCAGTCAAAATAAATGACCATTTTGTACATTACTGATTGCTACCCATTGCAGGCCCCTTTCCATTCATTTCAAACTTAACTATTGAGCTCTAATTACAGAGAGTAATATAATAATATAGTAGGGACAGTATGTTGTTGAAATTAAAACGATATATAATCAGAATTGCTTAATGTGATTAATCAAATATTACTTAAAGGGGTCATATGATGCGATTTCAAGTTTTCCTTTCTCTTTGGAGTGTTACAAGCTGATTGTGCATAGATAAGATCCCTGAAGTTGCAAAGACTAAAGTCTCAAAACCAAAGAGATATTCTTTATCAAAGTTAAGACTCTGCCACGCCCCCCTAAAACGGCTCGTTCTAATACGCCCCCACATATCTACCTCACTATGTGGCAATATTTGCATAATGCCGCCCAAATGTGCACGCAAAGAAAGAAGGCGTGGTTTCAGTAACCGCAGTTAGTGTTGAAGCAGCCATGTCAGGGAGACGCTGTGTTTCTAGGCAAAAGCACTTTATTTGGCCTTCCGAAAGTAGATGCATTTAGGAATCTTTAAGATTACTTACAACAGAACAGCAATGCATTTTATGGATGACCGTTTCGTGAACCTAGGAGAGGAGATTAAGCATTTGCTATTGACTGTTCAAATGTGGAGTTTTGTGCATCGTGTGTGTTTCCGACGAGTGCTTGCGGTGTTCGGCCAATCACAATGCACTGTGTCAGCTGGCCAATCAGAGCAGACTGCGCTTGTCTTGTCAGAAGGAGGGACTTTGTAGAAAACGAAGCGTTTGAGAGAGGCGGGGCATAGAGGACCTACAATAATGTACAGTATTTGAAAAATAATGTGTTTTTTGAACATTAATTCTGTTACACCAAATAATGATCTTTAAAAAAGCATCATATGACCCCTTTAATCTTTATTACATTGAACATGAAATACAGCTGAAACTCTGTATCCTGAGCTGCACATGGTGCCATGATTCACTTTGAAATTGGCAGTGCATAATTTGCAAACATCCAAAATATAAGCATGACTGTTTTACACTTAAATAAGTGTACCCATTTCTGGTGTTTTAAGATGGTCTGCCAGTGTGCACACTGAGTGGAGGGATCAAAATAAATTCTGTGGTTTGGGAGCCACTGGAAAATTAATGTTTTTATTACTCTCCACTGTGTTCTTTGAACCATTTTTCCATTTAATCTAAACCTCAGTGTTCAGGCTGGTTGTCACAAGGGAACAGATTTTTATCTTTTTGTGTAACATTTGTTCTGTGTACTGCTCCCATCTTCATCCCCCACCCAGAAACACACCTGTTGTGCAGCGCTGCTCACATTCCCATCACTTCATTCCTCACTTCTGTTTTATCTCTTCCACACATTTTGTTGTATTTTGCCCTGATTGTTACTTTTTCACTTTTTCTCGCTCTGCTTCACGGTCTCTCAGTCTCAATTGGAGGTCACGGTTTGGGTAAGCGCTTTGAATAATGCTCTAGTCTTGTTATTTGGTACTGCATGCAGAATTGCACGGTGTCCGATACTAAAGGCCTGATAATTTGCCATCCTATCCACTACTATAGCTAAGATGTAATTCATACTGTATGTAGATAATCTTGCGTTTCCTGCCATTTCAAAATTACTCGAGTACAACAGCAAAGTAGTTGTTGACTGCAGGTGACTAATGACTAACTTAACAGGTCTTTAATATGCCTGTATGGTGGAATGTACATGTACTGATATCATTTAATTATTATTGTATTTTATAATTTTTTTTCTCAGCTTTCGTATATTTCTTTTGTATTAGTGATCGCATTATTAAATGGATAACTCTGGAAATTGAGGTAGCAGACAAAAAGGATAGTGGATCTATCATTTTGAAGTCACGGAGGAGGAACAGATGCCTAGATCAGTGCTTTCTCAACCTTTTTGACCCAGAGTCCCCCACCCCATAAAGGCTAAGATATTTTTGGTATTTTTAATGTAATGATGACAACAGCTGTTTATTTTCAAGATTTATATTAAAACAAACTGGGAGTTCTAATATATTTAAAATTTTTTGAGAGAGAGAATGCAGAATTGTGTTCAATTTAAAACCGTGCTTTAACACATTATTTTTGTTGTAGTATTTGAATTTAGGTTAAGGTTTGATTTTAATATGATAAATTATTTGTTTATCAAAGTCTTCCTGTGGTCTCCTTGGAAATTTGCTGAGACCCTCTAGTAGGCCACGGCTCTCTGGTTGAGAATCATTGGTCTAGATGAGAAGCAGATCTTTTTAAATGATCGATCCTAAATCTCTAAAGCTGTTGCCTTGACGCTCCAGACATTTTGCATCTAGTGCATGGTGGAATGTAACTCTGGAGAGATGGGTACTAAACTACCTAATAACAAAACATCTGCCTGCACATTACCTGTTACTAAACCTTTCTCTGTATTCTGTAGGAGCTGGAGTTGGTCCAACTATTCAGATCGGAGAGAAGACTGTCATCACCGTGGACGCGAAGGCGGCTGGGAAGGGCAAGGTGACGTGTACAGTGTGCACTCCAGATGGAGGCGAGGTGGATGTGGACGTAGTTGAAAATGAGGATGGAACGTTTGACATCTTCTACACAGCACCACAGCCTGGCAAATACGTCATCTGTGTGCGCTTCGGTGGCGAGCACATCCCCAACAGCCCCTTCCAAGTCACGGTACATATATTCCACACAGATCCTGTGTTCATATGGAGCACTGTTTATTCATTTCAAATGTTGAACTCTCACAGGCAAGCCTTTCCAGCGGGATAGTGTGTTAAATATACCCTGTGAACCTTTAGTGCAAAACCGTCATTACAATGTGAATGAATTCGTAGCTTATTCTTGCAGTTACACTGTGGTAAGCATCAACATGCAATTTAAAGGATTAGTTCATCTTCATGTTGTTCCAAAACCATATGATTTTCTTTCCTCTAGTCTAGGGTAGCGGTTCTCAACCTTTAGACTCAAAGGCCCCTCATTGTCCAACAACAACAAAATTCAAAGCCCCCCCCCCCATTATTTCCATAGATATTTTCTCTGGTATTTCTGCTGTAATTAATTATGACAGCGCTGCTTGTTTTCAAACTTTTTTCACAGAAACTGGGAGTGATAATATATTAAAATTTAAGACATTTATTTTGTGATTTCTAAGATTCAAGATACTGTCTGTATGTTTCTTAAAAAATTGATTGAGACTTTGAAAGACACTTTTTCAAGCCAACAAAGTAAACTTCTAGCCTAAATGTTTCTAATTTTATGCAACATGTTTATAGCATGTTTTAATACTTCTACCATGTTTTAGCATATTAATGAGAGATTTTACATTTAAGTTTGAATGTTTAAATTAGAATTTTTTGACCGTTGGAGTTTGAAGAGTCTTGGCTCATTTGAACAGTCCGTCAGTGTAGATCTATGAGATTTTTGAGAGATTTGATCGTCGATTTAAGGAAAACCGTAAGTCTGATCAGATCGAAAAGATGCAGCATACAGTATGAAGTCAGAAAGTCCTCAATACTGTTGTGTTTGCACAGTTTAGTTATTTACAGGAGTAATGACCGTATTCTTTAACTAATCTTACTACCATTTTTTTGCATTTCTGCTTTCTTAAATATAATTAATCTTAAGTTTACAGTTGAATCACTGTGCTGAGGCAAATATCAGACATCATTTAGTGATATTTCAGCCAATTCCTAACACAAAAACAGTGGTTTTGGAAAAACATAAGGGTAAAAAATTACACCATTTTAATTTCGGAATGAGCTGTTGTTTGGAAAGAATCTAGATCTCTTAAAGCGGGTTCCTGGTTGAGCAGCTTTGAACCAGAGGTGGTTGTTATTGAAGGGATTTCATCTTTGATTCTGTTGCCCTGTCTCAGGCTTTGGAAGGTGACTCTCCTGACCAACTAATGCAGCAGACCCAGAACCTGCAGTACGCCTACGCGCCCAACATGGGCCAGCCATGGGTACTGACACACCCCTCTTTCCTCCCCGTCTCCATTTCCTGCTCTGCTACTGATGAGTCCCAAATCAGTCCTACGTCCTTCCCTTTTTCACCCTCCTGTTTTTCTCTTCCTCCAGGTTTAGGGTTTATTTTACCTCATTTCCAATAATTCTGCCTTCATGTGGACTCTTGAATACATTTTCTTTGAAACATAGAATGACAGCCATTTTGGAAAGCAATAAATGTGGGGAATCTACATTTGAACAAAATGGCTGGTTGTTGCCGAGCTTATGCTGTGTGTTTGACACTTTCATTCTCTTGTGTGGGCATTTAGATGTTTTTGTGTGTGGTACATCATCGTTGGTCACGTTGTCACTTGTCTGCTTGGCTTTTTCTCCACCCCCTTCTCCAGATTGGTCAATCACTGACTGATCCTGCAATCTCTCATTATAGTGTCATTCTCTCTCACAGTGTTGGTGGCTGCTTCATCATCCTCGTCATCCTCATCTCCATTATCATTGTTTTTTAGTTTTTTTTTAAGGGTACTGTTGTCATGTCTGCTGTTTGTGCGCTTCATCTCCATTTTTGATATATATACACACACACACACACACACACACACACACAAAATGTTTGTTTTCTTGATATCAAAATCAATATACTCTACCGTAAGGGTACTGTTGTCATGTCTGCTGTTTGTGCGCTTCATCTCCATTTTTGATATATATATACACACACACACACACACACACACACACACAAAATGTTTGTTTTCTTGATATCAAAATCAATATACTCTACCGTTAAAGTTTGGAGTCACTAAGATTTTATTTTATTTATTTTTTTTACATTCTATTCTGAAAAAAGTGCATCACAGTTCCACAAAACATTAAGCAGCTTAAACATCTTTTAACATTGATAATATTAAAAAATGTTTCTTGATCAAATCAGCATATCAAATGATTTTTGAAGGATCGTGTGACACTGAAGACTGGAGCAATGGCTGCTGAAAATTCAGCTTTGATATCATGAGAATAAACTACATTTTACTGTATCTTTGATCAATTAAATACAGCCTTGGTGAGCATAGGAGACTTCTTTCAAAAACATTTTAAAATCTTATCAACCCCAAACTTTTAACAGTAGTATATGTGGACATCAGCCATAATTTTATATTATCAGGATGACAGTTGAATATTATTCTTTGTCTGCCGTTGATAATTTATCTTGAGTAGACTCCTGACCTAGTAAATGAAACATACAGTGGAATAAAAAGTAATACTGAACAAACTAAGCAATTAGTAAATTCAGATTACTTGACGTAAACCTCAGAAACAAACATGTTAGTTTTAGATCTTGGGATTCTGATGGCAGTCTTGAGTGCAGTGTCCACCTCATGGTTAGTTTTGATCTGTCTGATTCCCCTCTGCTTCCTCACAGGCTACAGACAGGCAGTTGGGCATGAACGGACTGGACGTAGCTGGACTGAGACCCTTCGACCTGGTCATTCCTTTCACCATCCTGAAAGGAGAAATTACAGGTATTCTACTCTACAAATCAATCAAATAGAAATGTCCTGATTTCTACTAGAAGATTCTTATGTGTACCCGATGCCTTAAAGGTGATGTAAGAATGCCTTCTGGAAAAGTGGCCAAGCCTGATATTACAGATAACAAGGACGGCACAGTCACAGTGAAATATGCCCCAACTGAGGCTGGTCTGCATGAGATGGACATCAAATACGATGGAATACACATCCCAGGTAAAAGAGCCTGTGATTGGTCACTTCTTTTTCCAGCCATACTAACAAGTTTACAAGAGAATTAAATGCTTTACAAAATGTCTTGGTTTAATCAATATATTGGGCCTGGAGAAAAAAAAAGAAAATTGTTAAATTATGAATTCCTCCTCTTGCCTCTTAGGAAGTCCACTGCAGTTCTATGTGGATTATGTCAACAGTGGTCATGTTACTGCCTATGGTCCTGGTCTAATTCATGGCATGGTTAATAAGCCTGCAGTTTTCACTGTCAACACCAAGGATGCTGGAGAGGGTATAGATGTTCACATATTGACTAATTCAGCTTTTAATTCATAATTTCTTATTTTATTTATCCCATTTATTTGTTTTTCTTAATTTTTTATTAGTTTTATTTGTCCTATTATATTATGTATTTTTATTATTTTATATATCCTATGTATTGTTTTTTCTTGATTGTTCTTATTTTATTTATCTTTATTTATTTATCTATTGCTTAAGCCATTAATTTATAGCAAGTAATGCCGCTGGTTTTTAACAGACAACCTTAAATTCATTTGAATGGCCCAAAATGAAAAGCTGGTTACAATATTTGTCATGTGTTCATTAGGTGGTCTGTCTCTGGCCATCGAGGGTCCGTCAAAGGCAGACATCAGCTGCACTGATAATCATGATGGTACCTGCTCTGTGTCTTATCTCCCTGTTATTCCTGGTGACTACAACATCATTGTCAAGTACAATGACAAGCACATTCCCGGCAGCCCTTTCATGGCCAAGATCACAGGTGCTTTAAGAGCTGCTATGATATTTAGTAAATTTATAACAAAAGTAAATTTATGTCCATTGTTTGAAGTGATGCCATCAACTCTGTGTTTGTCCACAGGCGATGACTCGATGCGCATGTCTCATCTGAAGGTGGGCTCAGCTGCTGACATCCCTCTAGACATCGGCGAGCTGGACCTCAGCCAGCTGACCGCGTCTCTTACCACCCCCTCTGGCCGGGAGGAGCCGTGTCTGCTCAAGATGCTCAAGAATGGGCATGTGGGTAAGTGTTATGATGGAAGTGACCGTATGTGAAATGAAATGTCACATTTCATAAGTGTGAAGTCTGCAGTTGTTCTAATTGCATCTATTTCTGGTGTCTTCTCTCAAGGTATCTCCTTTGTGCCCAAGGAAATTGGAGAGCATCTTGTTAACATTAAGAAAAATGGCCGTCATATTCCTAATAGCCCCATCTCAGTCATGATCAACCAATCAGAAATCGGTGATGCCAGCCGTGTGCGTGTAACTGGTCAAGGCCTGAGTGAAGCCCGTACCTTTGAGCCTGCAGAATTTGTCATTGACACCAGAGATGCAGGTAAGTAACATGTTTAAAAGCAAAAATGTTGGATTCATTTTAATTTTATGTATTTGATTAGTTTTATATTTTTTGTATATAGTTTATGTATTTATTTATTTATTTATTTATTTATTTTTTTTTTTTATATTGTTCAATTGTTTGTATTTATTTTAAGGATATGGAGGACTCAGTCTGTCTATTGAGGGACCCAGTAAAGTAGATATCAACACTGAAGATCAGGAAGATGGCACCTGCAAAGTCACATATTGCCCCACAGAACCAGGAAATTACATAATTAACATCAAATTTGCAGACCAGCATGTTCCAGGTATTTATTAGCAGTGCTGTACTTTCCGAATGGCAGTTTTAGTTGGTCAATTATTGATGTATGATTAAATTGGCTGTTAAACTTCACCCATTATGCTCTTCCAACAGGAAGTGCTTTTACCGTCAAAGTGACAGGAGAGGGTCGGATGAAGGAGAGCATCACCCGCAGAAGAAGAGCTGCCTCTGTGGCCAATGTTGGCAGCCAGTGCGACCTCAGCCTGAAGATCCCTGGTAAGACCTGTGGGAAAAATATTAACAATCATTATTAACAATCCCCTCCTTTAACGCACCTACATCTGTTGCCCTCTGTGCTTTTGATCCACAGAGATCAGCATCGCAGACATGACTGCTCAGGTGACCAGCCCATCTGGCAAAGTACACAAGGCAGAGATCATGGAGGGAGAAAACAACACATACTGCATTCGCTTCGTGCCCACAGAGATGGGTGTGCACACTGTCAGTGTGAAGTATCAAGGTCAACATGTCCCTGGATCCCCCTTCCAGTTCACTGTTGGTCCTCTTGGAGAGGGAGGCGCCCATAAGGTCCGTGCTGGAGGCCCAGGATTAGAGAGAGGAGAGGCAGGTGTACCAGGTATGAGATGTCATGAACAACTTGAACCCATTGGGACATCTTTCACCTTCAAGCGAAAATCCCCATTGTGTGGAACACGATTGAAAATACTGCATTTCACCTGCAAAAATTCCCAGAACAATGATAAATGTGACTGCACCTCAATGCTTTAATGTTTTCCCTATGTGCAGCTGAATTCAGCATTTGGACCCGTGAAGCAGGAGCTGGTGGTCTGTCCATTGCGGTCGAGGGACCCAGCAAGGCAGAAATTGCTTTTGAAGACCGCAAGGATGGATCCAGCGGGGTCTCCTACATTGTCCAGGAGCCTGGTGAGGCTTTTGTTCTGGACTCTCCCTGTATATAACACATTTACACTTCAGGAAGTTTGTTCATTCTTATGGAAAGTTATAAGTGTCTAAGCTGACTGGTCTCAATCCATTTCAGGTGACTATGAAGTATCCATCAGGTTCAATGATGAGCACATCCCTGACAGTCCATTTGTGGTGCCAGTGGCCTCGCCATCGGATGACGCCCGCCGTCTCACTGTTGCCAGTCTTCAGGTGAGGCTTCGAGAAAGACAGACATTTGTCCACCCAAAAAAACTCCAAGTGAACCCATGGCACAGCAGCTACTATGACTGTGAAAACATTACCTCACATTAAACAAATCAAACTTCGCTTCGTCATGGTACTGCCACAAGTACAGGAAAGGAGAGGTACACCACATACTCTCACATACATGCACACCTTCGGTAGCTGCATAATGGGTACATCTTTTACTTTTTTTCATCTGTTGATAAATGAAGTAAAAGGTTGCATACACCAATCACAACAAAAAGGCCTCAGTTATCAGTTGCTGCTGTGTTCATGGGCTATGCTGGGGTTTCTGGGATACTGAAGGACTGTTTGTATTTCTCGTGCCTTGTCCTAAAGGCTCCCAACAGCCCTACCGTCAACATGGATGGAAATTATAGGCTAAAGGGTTAAAGGGGGCAAAAGAGGCTCATTTGTCTTTCTGTTCTGTGACTATGAACTATTTCCTTTTGTGAATTGCTGGGGGTGGAGGGCTTTCATTTCTAGGTCTCTCAAAGCCTCTCTCTTTAACCCCGTTAGCCTGAAGGTAAGAGATGTATTATAAGAGTCATATTAGGCGAGGGTCTGTCGCATGTTTGTAGTGTCAGAGTTTTATGCAGTTTTTGATCCTTGGTTGAGTGTGGCAGTGTCATGTTAATGCAGGAGTCTGGATTAAAGGTGAACCAGCCGGCCTCTTTTGCTGTGAGCCTAAATGGGGCGAAGGGAGTCATCGATGCCAAAGTTCACAGCCCATCTGGAGCGCTTGAGGAATGCTGTGTTACAGAGATCGATGAAGGTAATGATGGCTTGGTTTGACTGTGTTTTGCATTGTATGCTCGCACTTCAAAAAGCCCATTGAGGCATTTACATGTTTTTGGAAATGAAGCATCCAGGATAAAGATTAAGAGCTTCAAAAAGGACTTAAATGATATTACTTTGATTACCTCAAGGCTACCAGTATTTGTAATTTATCTTCAACTGCTTTCCTCTTGCCGCCTTTCCTCACAGATAAGTATGCTGTGAGATTCATCCCCAGGGAGAATGGCCTGTACCTGATAGATGTGAAATTCAATGGTTCTCACATCCCTGGAAGCCCCTTCAAGATCCGTGTTGGTGAAACTGGCCAGGCTGGAGACCCAGGAATGGTGTCTGCTTATGGAGCTGGTCTGGAAGGAGGCACCACTGGTACAGAGCTTCAGATATCATGTATAGTGTGATCTTTTATAGTTGTCAGTGTGACAGTGCAACTGACCCAATACCACTACCTTCTCAGGATCTCCGTGTGAATTCATTGTGAACACCAGTTCAGCTGGCCCAGGTGCTTTGGCAGTGACCATCGATGGGCCTTCCAAGGTGAAGATGGACTGTCAGGAATGCCCAGAGGGCTACAAGGTCACCTACACACCTATGGCGCCTGGAAACTACCTAATTTCTATCAAATATGGTGGACCATACCATATTGTTGGCAGCCCGTTCAAAGTTAAAATTACAGGTAAGAAAACAATGCTTAATGTTCAGTTTTATAACAATAACAACTTATATCAATTACATACCATGATTTATCTTAGTGTTTAAAATTTTTTGTTTGTTTGTTTTTTTGCTTAATTTGTCAACTTAAAAATGTTATCATGGTATCTATTTGGTGGTGGGCAGAAAAGTTATTGTGCATAATTTCAAATGTGTCCTTCGCAGGCTCCCGATTGGTCAATAGCCACAGCATGCATGAGACTTCATCAGTACTGGTTGACCCTGTGACCCGCAGCATGACGACCAGCCAGCAGGCAGCGCCAGGCTGGGGCAGCTCTGATGCCAGCCGTGTAGTTGCCAAGGGTCTGGGGATCAACAAGGGCTTCATAGGACAGAAGAACACTTTCAGTGTGGACTGTAGTAAAGCAGGTACGGGCAAGAGATGGATGACTTTAAACAATTAGGCTAACTATTAAACATTCCTATGCATATCAAACGTTCAATGCACATGTTTGACTCTGTATTTCCATCTGTCCACTCAGGGAGGAACATGCTCCTGGTTGGAGTGGATGGGCCCAAAGTGCCCTGTGAAGAGATCTTGGTGAAACACTTGGGTAACCGTCTCTATAATGTGTCCTACCAGCTGAAGGAGAAAGGAGAGTACATCCTGGTGGTGAAATGGGGCGATGAGCACATCCCCGGGAGCCCGTATCACATCACTGTCTAACTGCCCTCCACCAAAACCTCCAACACCATCTGAGGCTCCTTCCAACATCAAATACATGAACACTGAAAACTCTCTTGTCCTCCTCCTTCCTTTTTATGATGCTCTTATCCAGTATTTTCCTGCACCACTATTCAGCTTTCAAGTAAGAGGGGGATTTAAAAGAAGCACCTTGTCACTGTATGCCAGTCATTTTTGGATCTCGTTACATTTTCTGCATTCTGTAATTTTTTTTAAATCAGAGGGTCCTGGTGGCTTTTGCTCCATGTTTGGTTTGTTACTGATCTTGTCCTTTACACAGAGTAGCTGCTAGTATGTTTTGCCTGGTTTAGGAGACTGCTGTTCCAGTCATAACTGTACAGAGTAACCATTGCTAGTAGCAGAAGAAATATAGATGTGATTCAGCCGCTTGTTTAACAAACTTGTTTTCATTTAACTTAACATTGGGTGAAGTGGCGCTTAACCATAGACTGTCACATAGACTGAATTAACACTGGTACCAAAGCTCTGCGGGTCTGACTTGAGTGTTTTGAATATTTTTCAATCTACAGAGCTGCATGTTACTTCCGTTTGACCATTAAGACATTTTTGAAAATGTCACTTAGGTGCCATTTAAAACAGGATTGTGTGCCAAGTGATTTAGAAACCAAAGGGAAGTTACATAGCAGAATAAAGATGATGACCATGTCATTTGGCTGAAAGTGTAACGAAAGGGAGATTTTTGATGCATACTGCTTGAGCTATTGTTGGTTATGTAAAACACACTTGGAAATCGTAACGTTTGGCAAAATGTCACTTTGCGCTCACTTTGTCAGCTCTTTAGCCCTTTGTGCTCCAATGTCAATGTATAATCAGTATTCCAGAATTAAAAAAAAAAATTGTCTAAAAAAAGTATAGTTTTGATTTACAGTATTTTGATACACAATAAAGTTGTCTTAACTATTTTTCTGTCAATCAATGTGTAAATGTTTTCATTTTCTCGTAAACCCCCCAATTTTGAAGAAAAACTGATTGAGAACATACAAGATTAAAGTCACCATGAAATAAAAATTGGCAATTATTTTTCAGTGTTTATTATAAATTATTTAGCTATGCACATCTTTTTTTTTTAAATTCATGTGCTCTAGTAATCAAAATAAAATAATAACAATAATGCCAAAACCAATTCAAGTTCAAGAAGCCATTTCACTCAGATACCACAATTGGAATGAAAAGAATACAGCTGTTTCAGTCAATGTAAAAAATAAACTAAATATACTACTAAAAGACACCTACCATTAGATAACATGGCTTGATGAACACTAGCACAAAAAGTAAAACAACTACTGTATGTGCTTAGTTACTGATTCATCAAATCAGTTCTGACTGCTCACATGTAAAAAATAAACTAAATATACTACTAAAAGACACCTACCATTAGATAACATGGCTTGATGAACACTAGCACAAAAAGTAAAACAACAACTACTGTATGTGCTTAGTTACTGATTCATCAAATCAGTTCTGACTGCTCAAGAAATCGTTTGAGCAACTCTAAATCAGGTTGACGGCCTGTGGCTGGCATGCAGTTGAGTCAAGATACTGTACATAAGCAGCTGTACTCTGTCCATATAAGGTATGACAAATCCAGTTTCATGACTATGGTTTCCAGGGCCCTGGATCTGTTTATTACTTCAGGCCCCTGCTCGTGAGGCCCGTTGTTGAGGAAAGTTTTGACCATCTTTTGACGACCTTACGTTTACTTTGATTTGAATAAATATGGTGATTTGACTGCCTTTTTTATCCACATCACAAGAGATTTACACAGGTATCACTGCTCAGGCGATTTAGTATAAAAGGAAAGAGCTGCCCTTCAGAGAAGATTAACAGTCAATCATATTATCGCCGTCTGTCCACGGCAACGCGAAAACAAATACAAACAGTTTGGTTTTTTTCCCTCCTATCTTTAAAACGTCCAAGTCCTCGATTAGTTGCAATGTCGCCCCTCAGCGGTAGACAAGTGCACTGCATGTCGGGAGGGGTTCACCCAAAAATTATGGTTCTGTCATCACCATTTCTAATCACACTCATGTCGCCAGTATTTCTCTTTTTTCCGTGAAACACAGAGCAAATGTCGATTAATGTTTCGCTTTTGTTCATGAAATTGTAATGAAAGGACTGAGGAGTTCAAGCTTCAAAAAGGACCCAATGGCACATATGCACTATATTTCCAGTAATCTGAAGTCCAACGATCATTTGTGTGAGGAACAGACTGAAATTTAATTCATTATTCACAGAAAATCTTGACACCAATCTAATTTTTGCTTTGCATTCTTGAGTAGGAATGAAGCAGATATTTTCAGATTGTGCCTTAAATCAAGCTGGATCACACTGATTATCCATGTAGCAGGCAGCACACTGGAAGTGAAGATTATCATTTAACATTTACATATTTTTTAATCTTGTAAAAACCATATATATATATACAGTATCTCACAGGAGTGAGTACACCCCTCACATTTTTGTAAATATTGTATTATATCTTTTCATGTGACAACACTGAAGAAATGACACTTTGCTACAATGTAAAGTAGTGAGTACAGCTTGTCTAACAGTGTAAATTTGCTGTCCCCTCAAAATAACTCAACACACAGCCATTAATGTCTAAACCGCTGGCCACAGAAGTGAGTACACCCCTAAGTGAAAATGTCCAAATTGGGCCCAATTAGCCATTTTCTCTCCCCGGTGTCATGTGACTCATTAATGTTACAAGATCTCAGGTGTGAATGGGGAGCAGGTGTGTTAAATTTGGTGTTATCGCTCTCACTCTCTCATACTGGTCACTGGAAGTTCAACATGGCACCTCATGGCAAAGAACTCTCTGAGGATCTGAAAAAAAGAATTGTTGCTCTACATAAAGATGGCGTAGGCTATAAGAAGATTGCCAAGACCCTGAAACTGAGCTGCAGCACGGTGGCCAAGACCATACAGCGGTTTAACAGGACAGGTTCCACTCAGAACAGGCCTCGCCATGGTCGACCAAAGAAGTTGAGTGCACGTGCTCAGCATCATATCCAGAGGTTGTGTTTGGGAAATAGACGTATGAGTGCTGCCAGCATTGCTGCAGAGGTTGAAGGGGTGGGGGGTCAACCTGTCAGTGCTCAGACCATACGCCGCACACTGCATCAAATTGGTCTGCATGGCTATCATCCCAGAAGAAAGCCTCTTCTAAAGATGATGCACAAGAAAGCCCGCAAATAGTTTGCTGAAGACAAGCAGACTAAGGACATGGATTACTGGAACCATGTCCTGTGGTCTGATGAGACCAAGATAAACTTATTTGGTTCAAATGGTGTCAAGCGTGTGTGGCGGCAACCAGGTGAGGAGTACAAAGACAAGTGTGTCTTGCCTACAGTCAAGCATGGTGGTGGGAGTGTCATGGTCTGGGGCTGCATGAGTGCTGCCGGCACTGGGGAGCTACAGTTCATTGAGGGAACCATGAATGCCAACATGTACTGACATACTGAAGCAGAGCATGATCCCCTCCCTTCAGAGACTGGGCCGCAGAGCAGTATTCCAACATGATAACGACCCCAAACACACCTCCAAGACAACCACTGCCTTGCTAAAGAAGCTGAGGATAAAGGTGATGGATTGGCCAAGCATGTCTCCAGATCTAAACCCTATTGAGCATCTCAAGGTCTCTAACATCCACCATATATATATATATATATATACATACAAAGTAAATATTTTCCAAATAATACTTATATGTTTTAGGATTCAATACAGTGACAATTACAAATGTTTGGGGTGGGTAAGATTTTTAAATGTTTTTGAAATAAGTATCTTATGCTCACTGAGGCTGCATTTATTTGATCAAAAATACTGTCAAAATAATATTGTGAAATATTGTTACGATTGAAAATTTTTAATATTTAAATGTTATACTTTAATTTATTACTGTGATGACAAAGCTGAATTTTCAGCATAATTACTCCAGTCTTCAGTGTCGCGTGATCCTTCCGAAATCATAATATACTGATTTGGTGCTCGAAAAACATTTCTTATCAATGTTGAAGTTCTCGCACATAATATTTTTGTGAAAACAGTGATACGTTTTTTTCAGGATTCTTTGGTGAATAGAAAAAAAACAGCATTTATTTGAAATGGAAATCTTTTGTAAAAATGTAAAAGTCTTTACTGTCACTTTTGATCAATTGAATGGGCGTTATTTCTTGCTTTTTTCAGACTGTATTCATGGGTCTTTATAGGCTAAAATATATAGCCTAGCTGCCTTTAAGCTGTTGATTTTGTCACTTTGTACAACATTTTGCTTTCAGTTAGGTATAAAAAAATAAATAAAAAAGCCTTGATGTCGAATTGAACACGCCTAGTCATATGACCATTTGTGTCAAAAATTAGTCGACTGCTTTGTGCTTTGTACTATACATTTGTCTTTGTCTGCAGTCATTGCCTACTTGTTCAGGTAACTCAGTATATGTAGGCGTGTATGTTGTCTGTTGACTTCGTCTTAATCTGTCATCCTGCTTGTTTTTTCTCTGTCGTTTAATTACTGTCGTCCTTATTAGAGGTCGACCGATGTATCGGTTTTGCCGATTAATCGGCACCAATAGTTGATTACTGAAACTATCGGTTATCGGCAAAAATTCATGCCAATAGTTTTCCGGGTTGCGTCCATTGCTGGAGCGGCTGAGAAGGGTACTTGTTTAGACACATGATACTGCACGCTGAACAGAGCGGGAAACTTCAGACGTGGATTTAAATGCAGCCGACAGAAAATCCTGCCACGCCACAGAGCGCCATTCACATAGTTTTCCATTAAATTACATTATATTGGTCCCGAATCATTGTTAATGTACATAATGAATAGTTTATTGTGCATTTTCAGCAAAACGTTTGTCTTTCTGTGGCTCTAATAAAGACTGTGTGCTTCATTTATAGAGCTATAATATAGGTCGCGCTTTCTCTTTCCGTTTGCTCCGTTTTTTAAACACCGAACTTCAAACTCATCTTTGGCAAATTGTTCATTCTTGAAGTAAACTTGTGTCTGTTTGGTGATTAAATAAACTGTTTTAGACCGCTGCTCGAGTTGAAAGCGACGCGTCCGGAGTGTGTGTGATACCGGTGAGTTCTCCTAGACTCAG